>NW_024609846.1:28363147-28427259 GCF_016920785.2 Ixodes scapularis
GCCCGAAAGTGGACAACGGTAGTCGGCTGGTTGTGACCTAGCCACGCCGGGCAAGGCCGAGATAAATCAAAAGAACGGCAGGGACGCTTTTTTGTAAATTCTTCTTTATCGGCGGAAATAAGAACGATACCAGACTATCAACTTCGACGGTGTTGATTTTAAAATGCAATTCCCAAGCACCCATCGTGCTTTTTAGAGACCATCAAACATAACGGTCGCAGCTGATAATCTTTGTTGTGACGTCACACCTATGAGCCACGGTCGTCTCCGCGCGCTCTCTAGTGCTGCTCTTGTTCGGTGCCTAGGGAGGCGTAGGGATGTTTCGTCCCTTCAACGAAAAACGTCACGAAGACAAACGGATCTGCGGGTTTGTTAGAAAAGAAAACTTCGCAGCAATCTTTCGGCTCCTCCCCCCACTATGTCATAACACAAAGAATACTTTTGTTGACGAGTTTAGCGATTCAGATCGCCACCCACTCTAACCGCTCATTCACACTGGAAGCGGATCCGCGTTCGCAAAGTGGTTGCGAACGCGGTTGTAGAAATATCCAGTACAATTGCACGCGCACTTGATGACGTCAAGTGCGCGTGCAATAGCACTGGATCTTTATACAACCGCGTTCGCAACCGCTTTGCGAACGCGGATCCGCTTCCAGTGTGAATGAGCGGTAAAGCCTAGTTCACATGCAGCGGTTTTGGCCCTAGAGCGGCGCGATTTCTGCCGTCGCGGCGCTCTGGCCAGCACCAGCAATTCTGGGGCACGAGCGCCGCGACGGCAGAAATCGCGCCGCTTTAGGGCCAAAACCGCTGCATGTGAAACACGCTAGAAGCTTCATTACGCGGCAAAATTTCGAGGATAAAAGGGGTCTATTTCTTTGTCTTGCCTTCGAAAAGTCGAGCGCGGCTTATGGATTGACACGAAAACTGCCTGAGAACTCGACTTCGGCTTGTAAGAATCAATGCCTCGGCGGACAGAGGGTTGTGGGTCGTGTTCAACCACCGCGGTGATGAGAATAGCCGTACTCTAACAATTCCTGGAGCTCAGCACACGTATTCTGCTTTGCCAACCCCAGCGCGTGGGTATGATTAACTTTGGCGGCACCGTCACGTCAGATGACACACTTGGAGAGTCAAGCGACACTGTGACTGCACGCGACCTCAGACGGGAGCTGGCGTGGCCTGATGCACGTCAGATGATGACGTGACCGCATAACCCGTAGTAGCATCAGCAACGTGACCCACAGCGGCACTGCAACCACGTGACCACGTTACTCATAGTGACGTCCCTCTAAATATATGGAGGGACGCTAGCCCGCTAAATTTATCCGATGACGGCACAGTATGGGGACGGCTACACAATTGCCGATTTCCATTCAAATGAGTTCTGCACTAACAAGAACTCGTACAAAGTAACGAAACTAAGAATTTGCCGCTGGTGTTGACACTAGGTTCCCTGCTCCGGCTCGGTTTGAATAGAATGTTTTAGTACAGTGATGTCTCGTTAATATGGTTTTAGTAGATCGTCTCGATGCCTCCGACAACGTACCCGATAACGATCCAATGCATGCGCCAAGTCGTCGGAAGGAGTACTCTGGCACATGCCCCGTATACCGGGGGAGGGGGGGGGGGGGGCTTGAAAAGAGCTTTTTGAAAAATCCCCGCCTGGGAAAATTGAAAACTTACTGCCCTGTTACGAGTGGGTCGTCGTCCCGGTAGCGAACAGTAGCAGGACGGGAGCAGGAAACTCGAGGGAGCAGGGGTTCCTCGATATGTACACTGTTCAACACATATTTACAGCATCAAGAAGTCAGAGAAAACAATTTGAAGGGGCTCGCCTCTCCCTTTTAACAGGTCCGTTTTCCCTCCTTCCCCAGATAGGGGACCCAAGCAGCTGTGTCTCCAGCCAATCTCGTCACCCGAAGTTCACACACCACTAGGCTCCGCCTCTGTCGCCCCTCCCCGCACACACGCACAAACGCACGAAAGTCCGAGCCGTCAGGACGCCTCGAGGCCGTGCCAGGTGCCGATGGTTACGTTGATCCAACGCAAACCCTCTGGCCAGACGAAACTCGCTAATCTACCATGAACTTCTCGTGGTCCGGACAAGTGACGAGACGCTGAGCCGATCGCCGGTCCATTGGGTTGTCGAGACGAGGCGAACTCTTTGGCGCGCTCGTCTCCCAGGGTGCGACAGCTCTTTGTCCAACTCAGGGACGGGGATGACCTGGTCAGCCACTAAGTAGTTCAGGCACTGCCGAAGACTCTGGGGTCTTCGCTCGATCGAAGGGATCAGCTCTCTTCAGACGCTGTTGGAGCCACCGAGCCCAGTTTTGCTGCTTGTGGGAAGTCCAGGTGTCGTGATATTAGCCCTTTCGACGACGACAATTGAACATTGCTGCCGGAGAGAAGTCCAGGTGTCGAGATGTCACCCGCTTTGAAGACGATAATTGCCCATCATCAAAGGCTTGCGTTGGCCGTTCATAATAATAATAATAATAACAATAATAATAATACATTTTTATTTGCACGAGAAAGTTTGCCCACTCAGCGGCGTGCAAGGCTAGACAGAAAGGTTAGTACCCTTACGCATGTGTGCCTGCTAGCCCGCCGCTGAGTAGGTGTAAACATAAACAAACAATAGTCGTAAGAACAAGATAAGAATAACACACATACACGTATAGAAACAACGAAATAATCATAACCCAGAGGGGAAGATAAGAAAACTCGCTGTGCCCCAACCCACCCCCACGCAGACCACGGCGGAGGCCCCAGCTACAAGCCCAAACCCGCGAGCGCACCGCTGTGTGTGGTGCACCCCGCACAGCCGAGCCCGCAACCACGGCTCTCGCCACGGCCCGCCACAGGGTGACACGGAGCACGCGCGAAGACCCTTGGGCGAACCCCTTACGGGCCATCAACTTGTGAACAGATGCTGGCCGTATCGTCTGCATAGCTCATGGGATTCCCCCCTGCCCCGCAGAAGAAGCTTGCGCTCCCTCAGCGGAACAGAGAAAAGCTCACCTACGCCTGCAGGGATCGCGGACAGACCATGCCTTACAGTCCTGGCATGCAGTGGCTCAGGCTGGCCAGTACGTCTATTCACACGCACTGCCGTTGATAAGTAAGACCCAGTTAGTGAGCCGTCCAGAGCGCGGCAAACCAGGCGCACGCGAGCCATTCTCCGACGTTGTTCAAGTGGCCGCCACCCCGCAAGTTTAAGTCGGTTTGAATAATCTGCGTCCGTGGAGCCCGAAGCGCGTGCGCAAAGCGTCCGGGAATTGCGTCTCTGCACGCTCTCAATGCTATCCACGAGATGGCGTTGAGACGGGGACCACACAGAGCTACGATACTCTAACGACGGCAGTACAAGGTGCGGAAGGCCGAGGGTCCACATGGCCTGGACACCCCAGACACAAACCCCATGGATCGTCGAGCCTTGGCCACGACACTGGCTATGTGGACAGAAAAATCCAGTGTTCTCGTCAATGTGACCCCTAAGATGGTGAGAGAGTCGTATGTGGCTAGTGGCACACCAAGCAGATGATAGCAGGGTTTCTTCACCTTACTGCCGGCTAAAGTGCACCACGGCACTTTTCGACCAGCACTTTATGCTTTTGATGTAGTCTTGGAGGAGGAGGCAGGTGTCGGAGGTAGTAAGTGGGGCCAATATCGACGTGTCGTCCGCGTACTGGACGAGAGGGAACCTGTCCATCCTGAAAAAGGCAGGTGCCACACCGTCTGGGCCAGGACACTGCGAATGCTTGATCTTATGGCCTATTCATCTGGGGCACACCGCACCCGTCCAGTGCAGTAAACTCTTTTCACTTTAGTACACGAAAGACTGGCGGGGAGAGAAGGAAGCTCCCCTCTTCCCTCTAGCCTTCCGTGTACGACGAACCGCACTGCACCGGTGCAATGCGGGCACCAGACGAATTGGCCATTAGACACCGCAATCCTCAGTGCTCCCGTTGAGAAAGTGATCTGCTCCAGGCTCGATGCATCGGTGCCAGATGATGATGGTGCGAAAGCAGCGGAATGCGCAGAGAGCCGCTGTCCATCGGTGTTGTAGACAGACGAGAAGTGGTCTGCGGAGAGTGCAGCAATCTCACCGGGGGCATCGATCATTCTGCCGTTGGCGCTGAAGCTGGGACGTTGGCAAGGGCTTCTGAGGCGACTTACGTACGACCAGAAGACCTTAGGGTCGTCCTTTGCTTTTTGTGCTATCCTGGAGGTGTAGCGCTGGTGTGCGACGTGTATGGTATCCTTTAGAACGCGTTGGTGGTCTTTTGCAGCGCGAAAAGCCACGGGACAGTTAGAGCGGGAGGCCTTACTGAACAGTCCCCTATTTATTCTCGCTGCCTTCGTTATGTCAAGGGTGATCCATGGGCAATATTTTCGTCCCGAGGAGCGGGTGCGGAAGGGCACACACTCCTGAATTGCTTCCGCCAGGTCGAAATTACCAAGGGGGTCATCGCCAGTCGTCGTCATGCACCAAGGTGCGAGGTGTGCCAGGCGTGCTAGGTGGCCGTGGTCGGTCTGGTTGAACTTCCATAGTGTGCGTGCATGGTGCCCCCTACGTGGCAACACAGCGGCGTACGTCACCTCGATCGCCAGGTTATCGCTACCGGGCAGTCCCTCAGAAGTCTCACAGGAAATTATTCGGGTCGGGTCTGCTACAAAGAGGTCTAGAAAGCTGGAAGTTTCGTCGCGAGTTGAGTACGTCGATCCAGTGCACGCCTGCGTGAGGCCAGCTGATGACGCAATGTCGAGTAAGAAGCCATCCGAACGATCGCGGGGGACAGGATCCTCGTGTGTGAACCAGTCAATGTGCGAGTTGAAGTCGCCGAATACCAGTATGTTCTCATAGTTCCTGAAAGAAGCGGTCCGTGACGATACCTCTAGGAGCCTGTATCCCGTGTCGACGGCGGGCAGTAGACACAGCCCACTAGGACTGTGCAGTGAGGCAGGCAGAGCTCCACGAAGAGTGCTTCGAGATCTTGGTGTTCAAGGTCCGTGCGACGAAAAACGCGTGCCGACGGCGGGAAGGCCAATAAACCCCCCCCCCCCCCCCCCCCCGGCCTGCCACACCTGTCTTTTCGGAACACGGTGTAAGCATTCGTGTCGAAAAGTTCGCTGTCTGCTACACCCGCGTCGAGCCAAGTCTCCGTGAGCAACATAACAGAACCTGGGGGCAACGAAGACACGTGTGCCTGGAGGTCTACCACCTTGTTTTGAATGCTTCGGCAGTTGCCGTACCGGAACGTTGTCACCTTCCTCCCTCTGCCGGACGATCTCCCGGTTGCAGCGGGCGTAGGTACTGTGGAAGGCTGCATCGAGGAGGCCACGGGAAGGTCAAAACAAGTCGTCCGCGAAAGCGGGCAGGGAGCAACCCAGGCAATACTACAAATCGTTGCTGGAGCTCAACTTCCTGTACTCCGGCAGAGAGACATACACGCATGCACGGTGGGACCAGCGGTCACATGCATCACAGCACAGCGCGGCCTGGCAACCCAGAACACATTTGGGACAACGGGTGCAGGTGTGGTGCTGAGATTCTGAGATTCGCCGGAGAGAAGAACCGTCGCGTCGACCAGCCACTCGGTGCTGAGGCAGAACAACAACAACAAGCAGGCAGCAGAGTGTCTCCACCGCGGGGTCGTAAGTCCTCTAAGCCTAACGGCAGCGCCGGGCCCGTTCAAGCATCTCGCGTAGGACGCGTCGGACGCGGTGGCGGCACACAAACCGAGACCGCGAAGGCCCACGCTGTTTGGAGGAGAGATGCAGGTGGTATCGTTATCGGGTATCGTTATCGGAGAACGATTTACGTAGTAAACTCCCTAATAAGGACACGGTTCCCCCCCAAGAAAAGCCTCCATGATGTGACTTGTAAATAATAACGAGACAAAAATGTATCTACCCAGTTCGTCCCCGAAAATGTTGTATATGTAGCGAGTTATGATTGGTAACGGGGTCCGTAATAAAGAGGGCTGTATTGAATTACCGGCATTTGGACACCGTTATTGACATGCCACAAGCGGACTGTTGGAGATGACGGATGGCCAAAAACGTTTCCTCACGGTGTAAGAGGGCGGTTAAACACGGTAAGGCCACGCTAAAACACCCTGATTTATACGTTATCCGTGGGCTATGCGGGCGCAGACGTGAGCCTGGTGATTTGGGCGGCGCTGGGTGGCAGCGGCGCGGACAGCGAGGCCCTGCGCAAGATGGCCGCTCAGCGGAGGTATCGCGTCGAGTTCGCGGACAACGCGGCCCGCTGGCTGCAGCAGTACGGCTACGACGGCCTGGTGCTGCACTGGCGCCAGCCGATGGCCGGCCAGGACCGCGGGATGCTGAGCGCGCTCGTGCGGACGCTGAAGCGACGGCTGGCCGAGGACGCCTTGCGCCTGGGCATCGTGCTGCCCGCAGACAAGGAGCGGAGGACCGCCGGCTACGACGTCCGCGAAGTCGCCCAGGTGAGCAGAAGGAGCAAGGCGGAAAGGTGTTCTCGGAGAGGAAGGAGATGCACTGAGCAACCTTCCAGGAGTGGAACCTGAGCGTTCGCTGTCTTAGCTTCCTCGGAGCGAAGGTGGCGGCAGTGGGAAGAACTCGACAAGGGATGTTCTCGCGGGAAGCTTGGAAGTGGTTGCCAACGTGTGGCTAAGAGACTCGACTTCCTCAGGGTCAGATAAGAGCACCGAAGAAACTGCTATTAGCTGAAACATCGACCGAAGAAGGTAAGCCCCCGTAGGCTTTTAGAGGCCTACCTTCTTCGGGGCTCGATGGAGGCCCGAGTCCTTTCGCTCAAACATCGGCAGTCGCTTTTTTTTTCTCTTTTTCCGGAAGGCCTATTTGACAAGTTTGGGTAAATGAGTGTACTAGGAGCGTAAACGTGCACATCCAGCTTCCTCACGCTGACGCCACATTTTGAATCCACGCGCGCTGCTTTAGAACACCTCAGGATTCTGGGCTGGCTCACGACACACACCTCTTCTAGCACACTCTAGTAAAGTGGTTACACCACAAGGAGGCGAGGGCTACGAACATGCCATCGCGGACAACATTCACTTTTGCTCGCCTAACGCTTTCCCAGTAAAGCCGGTACAATTTGGGGTCTTACGTAAAAAATCAGCGAAGGGCAGATTGCACGCCACAGTGATTGAGTGGCGTTCGATTTAGACTGTATGCACTACCGATCTCTCAATTACACAGTGCACCCTCTCCGCGACAAGCTTCCGTCAAACTACGTCGCTTTGGTACCTTGGAGCCATCGTGGAGGCTGAACGCAGACTGTCTTTTAGACGGGGTGGCATTTTTTCTTCAGAATGTCTGGCAAGAGGAACGAGCGGAGTGAGGAAGTAGATAGTTGAAGAGAAATGGCGACATGCTGAGTAGGACCTTAATCAATAAAAAGATCTGATTCTTAGTTGCCCGCTACATAGGCCCTCGCAATTAAATCAGCGGAGTATGACCTTCACATAGATGACGCAGCCTGCAGTGAAGCACCGCAGAAATACAGACCTGGGTTTGACTCGCCTAGCCTCTTCCACTCTGGTAGTGCGCACAACTGTTTGATATCACTTTACTGCGTGGTGCACGTTAAAGAGCCCAGGCTAGCGGTCGTACTGCACTGGCTAAATTGCTCATCTACAGCCAGTGACTCGTCGCAACTTTGAAATGGCTGACCAGCCACACGCTGTCTAAATATCCACAAATTCCCAATAATTATTTTGATATCACTACCAATAGACAATGAGTGCACTGACGTAAAGCGCGCTAGAGTGCACTATGACCGAACCCATGTTGAGTAGTTGTAAAGCTGCGCGTGCGGAATAAAAGAGGCGCCCCTGTCGTACATTTTTGTAGCTTCATTTTCGCGACAATCTATCTTCTAACGCGAAGCCAATTTCCAATAAGCAAATATAAAAACACGTCTTTGCGCGACTACAATGTAGTGCATGCTGCTGGAGCATAAAAAATGATGAACCAGGGACTCGAACCGAAAATAATAACGTTTCGGTTACGGTTACGGTTAGCGTTATATTGTCACGGGTAGTGACCAAAAATAACAAATAAACAGGAAGAAATAAACGTTTAATGTGGCGAACTTGTGCCAAAAATAAAAGAGTACAAAAGATAATAATAGAGCGTCGCGGGCGTCGAAGTCGGCGTGGCAGCAGAGTCGAACGCTGGGGCGAGACTGAATCCTGCTTGCCAGGCGGAGCCGCTTTTGTACACGCGTTGGCTTCTGGAGCATTCGATGTAGAAGGTTCGACGCGGAGAACATTCTAACCTCGAATCAGCGAGACGGTTCTCGAATTCACTAGAACATCAGATTACAGTGTAAACAAAAATGCGTAGCCGCGGCCAGGAATCGAACCCTGGCCCTTCGCGTGGGAGGTAAGCGCGACAACCGTTGTGCTACGGCCGCGGTGCCTACTTGGCGCGCGGCATTACTCCCCCCCCCCCCCCCCCCCCCTTAAAAAGTGCATCGCCTCGATGCAACACAAAACAAAGCACATAAAGAGAACGGCAAACTAAAGAGTCATTTGAAACACATAAGATCCACAGTCCTATCGAGCGTAGTAAGGCTTCAGGCGCACGACGTGGACGACTTCAGGTCGTGGTGGGCGGCGTGATGATGTTCTTGTTCCGTCAGGCATCACCTCGTAGTTCAGCTCGCCGAGGCGACGAAGTACCTTGTATGGTCCAAAGTACCGTTTCAGCAGTTTCTCACTGAGGCCGCGGCGACGGATTGGCGTCCACACCCACACCCTGTCTCCGGGCTGGAAGTGAACGTCCTTGCGACGAAGGTTGTAGCGGCCCGCGTCGACGCGTTGCTGGTCTTGAATCATGAGTCGGGCGAGCTGGCGGGCTTCTTCGGCGCGTTGAGCAACCGCCTGGGCGTCGTCGCTCTCATTTACAGATGGCTCATGGGGCAGCATTGCGTTCAGCATGGTCGTGACCTTCCGACCATGTACCAGCTGGAAAGGGGTGAATCCAGTGGTCTCCTGAACCGCCGTATTGTAGGCGAACGTGACGTAGGGCAACACCTCGTCCCACGTCTTGTGTTCTACGTCGACGTACATAGAGATCATATCGGCGATTGTCTTGTTCAGTCGCTCGGTCAGCCCGTTGGTCTGTGGGTGGTATGCAGTAGTTCGACGATGGCCGGTGCCACTGAGACGAAGGATCTCTTGCGTCAGCTGGGCCATGAACGAAGATCCACGGTCTGTGATGAGGACTTCAGGGGCGCCGTGCCGGAGGACAATGGACTCAATGAAAAACTTGGCGACTTCAACAGCCGTGCCTGCTGGAAGGGCTTTCGTCTCGGCGTACCGTGTGAGATAATCGGTGGCGACGATAATCCAGCGGTTTCCCGATGTTGACGATGGGAAAGGGCCAAGTAAATCCATTCCGATCTGCTGGAACGGCATAGACGGGGGAGAAATCGGATGCAGAAGTCCTAACGGCTTCGTTGGCGGTTTCTTGCGTCGCTGACACTCGTGGCATGATCGAATGTATAGGTGAACGGTCTTCGGTAGCCTCGGCCAGTAGAACTTTTCTCGAATCTTGGCGAGCGTCCTGCTGTAGCCAGCCGTTGGGTCATCATGGCATCCTTGGAATATTTCGTCTCGAAGGCTGGCAGGAACAACCAACAGCCATGATGTGTTGTTGTTGACGAAGTTCTCCTTGTACAGCACCCCTCGCCGCATGGAAAATGTATGCAGGATTCTTAAGAAAGCACGGGGAACCGAACTCGCTTGTCCCTCTAAGTGATCGATGAGCGCTCGCAGTTCAGGGTCGTCTCGTTGGAGTGCTGCCATGTCGCTGACGTCCAAAGCGCCGAGGAAACACTCATCGTCGTCGTCTTCGATACAGGCAGGACCGGCCTCGACAGGAGCTCTTGACAGGCAGTCGGCGTCATGTTGCTTCCGGCCGGACTTGTACACAACGGTCATGTCGAACTCCTGCAGTCGTAGGCTCCACCGGGCGAGGCGTCCGGAGGGGTCTTTCAGATTCGCGAGCCAGCAGAGCGAGTGGTGGTCTGTGACCACGCGAAAAGGACTTCCATACAGATATGGGCGAAACTTTGTTATAGCCCAGACGACAGCAAGGCACTCCTTTTCAGTTGTAGAGTAGTTCCTCTCCGCCTTAGATAGCGTCGGACTCGCGTATGCGATGACTCGCTCTGCCCCGTCCTGCCTTTGAACTAGCACTGCGCCAAGTCCGGTGTTACTGGCGTCCGTGTGGATCTCTGTATCAGCGAACTGGTCGAAATGGCCAAGAATCGGGGGCGTCTGGAGTCTTCGTTTCAGCTCATCGAATGACTGCTGGTGTTCGTCTGTCCATTCGAACTTTACGGCGTCCTTCGTGAGGTGCGTCAGCGGTGCGGACAGCTTGGCGAAGTCCCGAACAAATCGTCTGTAGTAGGCACAAAGTCCGAGGAATCTTCTCACGGCCTTCTTGTCAGACGGCGGCGTAAATGCAGCCACGGCGCGGGTCTTCTCAGGGTCAGGGAGAACACCTTTGTTGCTCACGACGTGGCCAAGGAACTTAAGTTCACCATAGGCGAATCGACACTTTGTTGGCTTGAGTGACAGGCCGGCGGTCTTTATGGCTTGAAGCACGGCTCGAAGTTGTTTCAGGTGCTCGTCGAAATCTCGTGAAAATACCACGACGTCGTCGAGGTAGACGAGGCAGCTCTGCCATTTCAGACCTGCCAGCACGGTGTCCATGACACGCTGGAAGGTGGCTGGCGCAGTACAAAGCCCGAACGGCATCACTTTGAATTCGTACAGTCCGTCGGGAGTGACAAAGGCAGTTTTCTCCCGGTCGCGTTCGTCGACTTCAATCTGCCAGTAGCCACTCTTCAGATCCATCGACGAAAAATATCGGGAGTGGCGCAGTCGGTCTAACGTATCGTCGATGCGGGGGAGCGGATAGACGTCCTTCTTCGTCACAGCGTTCAGTCGACGATAGTCCACGCAGAACCGCAGGGTTCAGTCCTTCTTCTTTACAAGGACGACTGGGGACGCCCATGGGCTTCTTGAGGGTTGAATGATGTCGTCGTCGAGCATCTCCTGGACTTGATCTTGAATCACTTTCCTTTCCTTTGAGGAGACTCGATACGGCGACTGGTGGACAGGAAGTGCGTCGTTGTCGGTAACAATGCGATGTTTCGCCATTGGTGTTTGGCGAATCTTCGATGTCGTGGCAAAACAGTCGCTGTATTCGGCAAGGAGATCTACCAGTTGCCGGCGCTTCGTAGCTGGGAGCTCGGGGTCGATGTCGAGCGGCGGCGGCGTGCTGTTCTGCTGTGACGACGAGGTTTCTACGGAGATTGCGGTGACCACGACTGGCGCCTGAAGCCCCTCAATGTGGCCCACAGTGGTACCCTTCGTTAGGTGCTGCGGCTCCTCTCGGAAGTTCGTTACAAGAACGGTTGTACGTCCTTCTTGGAGATCCGTTACGCCTCGTGCGACGCCAATTCCTTTCTCAAGGAGCAGTTGGACGTTGCCTTCCAGAAGAGCTTCACCGTGCATGGCTGCGTCGGTTATGACGGGGACGAAAACACTCGACCGCGGCGGCAAGCTCACATGGTCGGCGATAACTCGGATCGCGGTTGACGTCGTGTTGGTCTCCACCGACGGTAAAACAGGCTTTCGCAGCGTCAGCTGGTTTGCCCCGAGGTCGATGACGGCGCCATACTCGCAAAGAAAGTCCATTCCGAGGATAACGTCTCTTGAACAGTCTTGCAGAACGACGAACTTAACAGGGCACGTCTCACCGTGGATCTCGACGCGAGCAGTGCATCTCCCGACTGGTGTGATGAGGTGCCCTCCGGCGGTTCGTATTTGTGGTCCATCCCACGGCGTGGTGACTTTTCGAAGGCGGCGGGAGAGCCTCCCACTCAAGACTGAGTAGTCTGCTCCGGTGTCCACGAGCGCTGATGCGTCGTGGCCGTCGATGACGACGTTTAGGTTATTGGACACCGTTGCAGGGGCGTCGTTTCGATTTCTGGTAGCGTTTGAGTGGGGGCCCTCTGACGTTCGTGGAGGATCTTGGCGTCGGTCGTCTTCGGCAACTCCACCTCCAGGGGTTGCCGCGCCTAAGTTTCCCCGGCGAGGAGCGAGGGGTGACAGGCTTTCACGTCGGGGTCGGTGCATCGGCGAAGCTGGACGTCGCGGTGACGGCGACCGGAACTCTCGGCGTGACGCAGGCTCGGGGGACTGGGGTCGTCGCAGGTACTCGTCGATCCCCCGAGGGCGTTCACCATACCGGGGGCACGGGTCGCTTGGGTGGAATCCGCGCAGCCCGAGTCGTCGGTATGGGCATCGGCGGTACACATGGTCAGCTTCCCCGCAGTGGTAACACAGCGGGCGTCGGTCGGCCGTCCTCCAGACGTCTGTCTTCCTCGGCGCAGGTCGCTCTGGGGGAACGTGCGCCTGATCTTCCTGCCGTCGGGGGTACTGCGGCGTTGGGGCGTCTCTTCGGGGTGGCGCCGTGGCTTGGCGGGAAGCTTGCGGCGGTCGTCGGGCCATGGCGGCGTAGCTCAACGTCGGTTCCTCCGGTGCAACCCTGGTGACGGGAACCTCTGGTTGGAGCGCGCGATGCACTTCTTCTCGGACAGCCTCGGCGATGGAAATGGTTGGCGGACGGCTGGTGGTTGGCAGCAACCTTCGCAGTTCCTCCCGGACAACCTCCCGAATAATTTCGCGGATGTCCGTACCAGGCACGTTTTCACCGCTAAGCAGCGCGGTTGCAGTGACGCTTGGCTGCTGCTGGTAGTGAGAAGCGCGCGCTTGGAGGGCGCGCTCGATGTTTGTCGCCTCGCTGACGAAGGCGTCGACGGTTGCCGGCGGGTTGCGGACGAGGCCTCCGAAGATGTCGTCCTTCACGCCCCGCATCAAAATGCGCAGCTTCTTTCCCTCGGTGGCCTGAGGATCGGCGCGGGAGCTCAGGCGGAGCACGCCTTCCACAAAGCTCGTGACGCTTTCATTGGGGCCCTGGGTCCTGGTTCGCAGTAGGTCCTCGGCTCTCTCTCGGCGGTGGTGGTTGACGAACGTAGCCTTCAGGTCGGTCTTGAAGATGTCCCACGACGTCAAAGAGGACTCATGGTTCTCGTACCAGTGCTTGGCGGTTCCCTCAAGCGAGAAGTAGACGTTGTGCAGGCGTTGCTCGTCGGTCCAGCCATTGTGGCGGGCAACGCGTTCATACTGGTCAATCCAGTCTTCGACGTCTTCGTAGAGTTCACCGTGGAAGGGGGCAGCCGTCCGCGGTGCGACGGGCATGTAGACGACGGGAGAAGCGGCGGGGGCTTGCGACTGGTTGGCCATCGTCGTCTCCTGCGGCTTGGGCTTGTCCAGGAGCAAACCGTACTCAGGATCCTCTCCCTTGGTGCGGCGGCTGGTCCGAATTTCAGGTTCTGCGGTGAGTGGTCTTCTCACCGAGCCGAGAATTGGACTTGCACTGCGGTCCCTTGGAGGGGAACGCTGCACGGGCATGCGGTACCCCGCACCTCCACCAAAATGTCACGGGTAGTGACCAAAAATAACAAATAAACAGGAAGAAATAAACGTTTAATGTGGCGAACTTGTGCCAAAAATAAAAGAGTACAAAAGATAATAATAGAGCGTCGCGGGCGTCGAAGTCGGCGTGGCAGCAGAGTCGAACGCTGGGGCGAGACTGAATCCTGCTTGCCAGGCGGAGCCGCTTTTGTACACGCGTTGGCTTCTGGAGCGTTCGATGTAGAAGGTTCGACGCGGAGAACATTCTAACCTCGAATCAGCTAGACGGTTCTCGAATTCACTAGAACATCACATTACAGTGTAAACAAAAATGCGTAGCCGCGGCCAGCAATCGAACCCTGGCCCTTCGCGTGGGAGGTAAGCGCGACAACCGTTGTGCTACGGCCGCGGTGCCTACTTGGCGCGCGGCAATATTTATGATCTTTTTTTGGCAAACCGTTACCGTGTTTCGCGTATCGCACTACAGGAGCCTTCGAAGCATGCTTTTGAGCACGCTCCGCAGTCACGGTTTATCACTCGGGCGCGCACTTAAAAGCATGCTTCCAAGGCTCCAGTAGTGCGGTACGCGGAACACGGTAACGGTTTGCTAAAAGTCCCTATTGATTCCCTTTCGGTTTGTTCCGGTATCGGTTTTTATATTTCGGTTGCCGGTTAAGCTTTCTTAAATTTTTTTTTCTTTTTTTGAAAAGACAGCTAAAAATGGATCTTAGAATGTTGCGTAGTATGAAGAATGACGTCACTCTTGGGCTGTGTCCCAAATCTCACCTAAATAAATCCGAGTTACTCCGGCGGGTCGTATCACGTTACAACTCAGATTGAAAAGTGCTGGACGCGGGTAGGTTTTGGACCGCCAAGGTACCCCGGAGTAAGATCGAGTAAATCTTGGAACACGGCCTTGGTGTACTATATACCAGGCGTCCACTATTTTGTTACACTGTCAAGGCTAGCTAGAGCCCGAAGCTACCACGGTGCTAGCTACAGCCCGGAGGAGTCGGAACTAAGGGAGATAGGGCGGAGGGGAGATATACCTCCCCCATCCCCGATATCGTTGATTTGAAACTTTTTTTTTAAAAATGTCTGCCCCCCCCCCCCCCCCCTCCTCCCCACCCCATCTTCCTGTTTTTGCGCCGCCATTGCTGCAGCTCCACGCTTCTGCGAGAACACGTGGCTGCGTCTTGCATTTGCATGCGCTCAGCTATGACAGAGTAGAACACTGTGGAAGCTACGCTATAGCCCTGACAGCGAAACTCAGAATAGTCGACGCCGAGTATTCGCAACTCCAACGCCCTATACATGGTGGGCGGTAGTTCAAGGATAGTGGAAGAGACGGGAATACATTCTCCAGGATTACCCGTGCGCCTGCTCGCTGATGCCGGTCAGTGTGCTAAAATTAACTTATTTGGCGATATGTACGAAGCGGTCAGGGCAGGAGCATATCACAGATGACGGAGATGTTCACGTGCGTTAAGAAAATGAACGTGTTGATTTTTAGACGTTGTGCAGCGGAATAAAATTGTACACACTTATGTAACCCTTAAAGGCCCGTTCACACACTTTCGACTCCTTAGAACCGAGTGCCTTGAAACCAGGGTGTCGAACCGAAATGTTTCTCGTTCCGGTTTTCGTTCCAGTTCAGGGAAAACGGTTCAGCTCCGGTTCAACTCCGGAGTAAAAAATAAAGGTTCAAACCGGTTCGAACCGGTTCGTACTCATATGCTACAAAACAATTGGCGACCGCAAAATATAAACTAAGCATATTTTATAAAAGTGGTACATATAGAAAGCAAAGTCTCGCATTACTATGTAAAACAAACGAGCTAGTGCTGGGGCACCTCGGGACGCGGGTGAAGGCCTGGTTCAATGTCAGGCAGCTGACCGAAGAAGCAGGACGTCGTCAAGCATATCCGGGGAAAGACGGCACCTCTGAGACGATAAAACGAACTTCAGTGCAGAAAAGGCTCGCTCCACGCTGACCAGGGTCGCAGGCACTCTCAGGGCTACTTGCGCCAATGCGCAGCGTTCTGGATGGCGCTTCCGTTTTTCTTCCGAATACTGCAACGCGTTAGCGTCTCTTGAAAACCGCGGCTCCTTGTCTAGCGTTTCCAGGAGGCATGCTATATCAAGAGGGCTACTGGTACCTTGTACGTGCACGCCAGCCTCAACCTCTTTTTCCTTGAGGAGCGCTTCCAGGGCGTCTGCCGGATCTTCTGGAGCCGCCGCACTTTCAGAAGACAAGGTATAATCTTACTCGCATTGCAGAGATGCGATCAGAATCCAAGACTTTGTGAAATGCAACGTGGCCCGGTACTTTTGCTCAAGGGTGAGAACATGGCGGTATCGGGGATCCATGTACACTGCTGCACAGAAGACGTCCATGTCAAGAAGTTGTCGCTCCCTCTTTTTCATTGACTGGAAAAAGGCCTTTGCTAACGGCGACGATATCTTGGAAGTGTTCATGAAATATCTCAGCCATGCGCCGTTAAAATCTCCTACAGTGAGCTGTTCGTTCTGCGATGTCCTAGTCGCCACTTCTGCCGGGCGAAGCGATACTGCGAGCATTTCGACCTCCACCCATACGTCTTCAGTCGACCTGGAGCTTTCTTCTTTTGAGAGCAACTCTCCAGCGAAGCCTCTCAGTTCAAGTAGCCTGGTGAGCATATGCAGCGTGGACATCCACCGCCTTGGACAATCAACCGTTGGTTTCTTCAATCCTAGCTTCCTGGTCAGGCTCATAACAAATTGGACACGTAGTTTCTTAACAAGCGCACGGCTTTCTCCGGATTGCGCGAATATATATATATATATATATATATATATATATATATATATATATATATATATATTACATTTTTGGTTTCTTTTTTTAGGTTACTGTGTTTTTCGCCACGCACTTTTGACGCGACCTGACTTCGCGTGTGAACCGAAAACCGCATGGAAAACATATCGGTTCCGCTCCGGAGTGAAACAAATTATTTCGTTCCGGTTCAACTCCGGTTTGACAGAAAATAACTTTTTTTTTTCCACGGTTTTCGGTTCACGGTTCGGGTTCGGTTCAATACCCTGCTTGAAACCTCTTAAATTTTTTTAGGACGAGAGGACACGCTGGCACGCTGGCATTTCACAAGGCGAAGGTTTTGCGGGATTTCCGAGCTCAAATGTGCGTAATACCTATTAGAAAGGCTCGTTTATAACGCTGACAAAAGGTTTTTGAGCCAAGAAAGAAGGGAGGATGCGCGAGAGAAATAGAAAATATGCGGGACTGCCAAGTTTTCACAGCTACCCGATAGATGGCGCCAGTGTGTCCTCTCGTTGTAAGAGATTTCACGAGTATTCAAGGTACACGGTCTTAAAAATTCGCAAGTGTCTGGACGGGCCTTAAGGTGAAACACAGCGACAGCTGAGGTGTCACGTCGGAGCCGCTAAGGTGTCATTTCGGGGCAGATGGACTGAATGAACGGTAAAAGTGCGAACGCGCACCATAGAGTCCGCATAGGCGTTTCGTATTATACCCAGTAACACACCGGACGAAAATTCCATAGCGTTCAAGCTGCCTGCGTAAAAGGGGAGCGTGTTTTTGTACGTCACTTCGGTACGAGCAGTCACACCTGCTAAACGAAAAGCGCCGAATAGACAGGGACAAGGAAGTAGACAAGACAAAGTGCACTTTGAAATGAAGGTTCATTGAAACAAGCAAGCACTATAATTGACATATTTCTTGCTATTCGTTTAGAAAATAGAACTCTGTATGTTGCAGGTCCATTAACGCACTTGCTTTCGTCTTGCTTTCTGATACGGAATGCGTCGTAAAACTTTCGAGCAGTTTAATCTGCCTATCTCCCGAGAATTGTTGTTTGTGCTAATTCTGGTTCCCATAGGCACTATCCCAGTGCATTGCCAGATTGCCAGGCGGGGACTGTTTTACTGAGGACGCATGTTATCTTGCTACCAGGCATGACCACGCATTTATATCTTGCTTGCTTGTTATCTTGTTATCAGCGGCCCGTGGAATTTTTGGGTGGAGGGCCGAAAATGGGCCCGCGTCGATATAGAGCGCGGTCGACGGCACGAAACCGCGGATTGTCCCACTAACAGCTATCGCCGTAAAAGGCCGGACAAAAGCCAGTGACCTCCGGTCGCTCCGGCCTTTCCGGCTAGATGTTTTTCTTTTAGTGCTTTAGCAGTTAGGAGGACACTTGGCGGGTTTCGCGCCGTCGACCGCGCTCCATTCTGCAGTCCGCCCAAAAATTCCACAGGCCGCTGATAACAAGAGAACAAGCAAGCAAGATATAAATGCGTGGTCATGCCTGGTAGCAAGATAACATGCGTGCTCAGTAAAACAGTCCCCGCCTGGCAATCTGGCAATGCACTGGGATAGGGGCTCATGTGATCCAGAATTAGCACAGACAACAATTCTCGGGAGGTACGCAGATGAAACTGCCCGAGAATTTTACGATCCATTCTATATCAGAAAGCAAGTGCGTTAGTGCCCCATCAGTGCACCTGACAGATACGTAGTTTTATTTTCTAAACGAATAGTCAGAAATGTGGTATTAAGAGTGCGTGTTTGTTTCAATAAACCTTCAATTGAGAGTGCACTTCGTCTTGTCTACTTCCTTGTCCCTGTTTATTCGGCGATTCTTTTTTAGCACGTGTGACTCTTTGTACCGAACTGACGTACGAAAACACGCTCCCCTCTTACGCACACAGCTGAAATGCTCACTATTTATTACGCCCTCATCGGTGCCTAAACGCTATGCAATTTTAGTCCGATGTGTTACTCAGTTTAATACGAAACACGTGTGCAAACTCTATGGTGCGCGCTGGCACCTTTACCGTTCCTTCAGTCCACCTGCTCCGAAATGACACCTTTTCGGCTCTGACGTCACAGATCAGCGGTCGCTGTGTTTCCGCTTACGGCTTGCGTAAGTGTTTAGAAGATTTTCCACTAAAGATGCTCGAGCTTTGAAAAGAAGCGTTGCTTGTCGTAACGGATTCGCAGAGCATATCAAAAAATCTTTAAAAAATATAAATGTACACCGCTACCTGAATAAAAACAAGAAATCAATCCACTTGTTAAAGAAATGTGCCAACACAATTTAATATGCTGTTACCGATTAATTTTGATCGGTTCATGTTGCGCTTCACGTCGAATAAAAACATCGACACAATGAAAAAAAAAAAAATAGAAGAACGGGACGAAGTCGGAGGAACATACACATTTCGTCCCTTCCTTTTTGCGCTTTCTTTCATTATGCCCATTAACCACCTCATCCAGTAACCCACTATTTTACAAAAAAATATTGGTTAAAAACAAAATTCTCTCCCAAACGGTTTTTGGTGTGGGTTACGGTCACGGTTTGAGTCCCTGTTTTAAAGGCCGTTCGTGTGCCGTTGTATTGATTATTTCAGAGGGATCATGGAGCTACAGAGTGCCTGTCGTTTCCATGCATACGTGAAATTTGGTGCCGTCGTCGTCGGGTGTCGGAAAGCTGGCGTCTCCTAACAATGTGTTTACCGCATAAAAAAAAAAAAAAAAAAAAATAGTTTCTTGATTTTTGCTTTATGACGTCATGGGAGTGTCCTGCTGTCGCCGCGGCCGCGAACCTGGCGGTTTAACAGCAGCGGTGGAGGGTGGGGCAGGCGCTTGTTCTTCTGCAGGTCGCTCTCCAGCTTGGAAGTCCACGGAAGCCTTGGGAAGCCACACTCTAAAAAAAAGGTCTCAATGTAACTCTTTTTGAAGTGTAACTGGCACGTCCGAGAATCCACACCTTTTGGTAGGTCAGCGTTACACTTTGAAAAAGAGTAACTTGAAGTCACCCGTTCGGAATGAGGGTTACTTTTTTCTGGAGTAGGAATTACTCTTTGAGAGGAAGAGTAACCTTAACCCCTTCAATGGACTAGCCTATACTCCTGCAGGTGGTGTTGTACGCACGCTGAAAGTGATATTCATGGGAACACTGGGTTAAAGTAACTTAGTGTCCCTTGCGAAGTGCTAAAGTGACTCTCTCAAATCAATAGTTAATTTTAGTCTTGAGGAGAGTTACCTTCAACTTTTCTATGAGGGTTGCGTGAACTCCTATAAGTAGGGTTATATGCTTTACCTATTGAGTGTCGTAGCAACTTTGCTGAAGTTTAACCGAAAAGCCTTGCGTGGCGTTAAAATCGATTACTTATAAAGAGTTTATTCCACTCTTTTGCAGAATAGCTGCAATTCTGATACTTTCTGGTGAGTTATAACTCCACTGGAAGTTTATCAGTCCTTGCACACAGTGCCCAAAAGAGTAGCCTTCACCTCCTGGACTGTAATAATTCAAAATAAATATTCCCCTGAAGTCATTGTTAGTTCAAACTTCTGGAAGTTATTTAAACATCTTCACTAGAAAATATTTGGGTCTAAATGGATGAAACAATCCAAATGCTAAAACGCAGCAAGAGTCCCTTCAAGCGGTGCCTACAAGTGCATACGAAAGGTCACATCAGTCGTTGTGAAAGGTCAATGTGTGACAAATAATGATACAGCCACGATGCTCTTTAACAAAAATCAATTTTAATTTTAAAGCAAATTATTTATACGTATTACCGCGCGCATTGCCGAACGACCGCGTGGCCGAATGGTTACCGCGCTTGGCTATCAAGCGGAGGCTCCGGGTTCGAGTACCGTGAGCGGACTCCTCTTTTATTTAATCTTTCAACTCGATATTCTCGTAAGTTCAAGATCCTTCCCTGCTGATCGAGTTACGAATGCTCTACGCGCCGAATATTCTACGCCTAATGTTCCAGAAACCCACGCGTGTACAAAAGGTGCCCCGAGTGGGCGGGTCAGTCTCGCCCCAGCGTTCGATCCTGCTGTTACGCCGACTTCGACGCCCGCGACGCTCTGTTGTTATCCTCTGTTTACTTCTTGGTTTTGGGCACACGTTCGCCCTATTAAATGTTTCATTTTCATCAGTCATTCTTTGTTTCGTCACCACAGCATTCGTGACAGCCTTGTGATTTTATCGAGAGACGGCAGCATGATTTGAAACTGATGAATGAAATAAGTCAACGTGGCATACAATTTTCCACTTTTTGACAGCGAAGGATGTAGACCTAGAACAACGCAATAATGAGCACTGCACTCGACACCATGTTCGTCGCCTTAAACGAAAACTCATCCAGTTCCACAGGAATCAAAGTTATTATCTGAAATGTAATCAAAGTTATTCGCTAAAATGAACGTTATTTTCTTCCTTCACAAACCAACGTCGCATTTCCAATTAACGACACAACAGCACCCGGCCACCGCTGGCGTTTTGGTTCAGGGCGTGGGAGCGTCAACGCTTCCAAACTTAGAGTTTATCTTTTCTGTTGTTGACAGAACGAGAGTTTCTTTGTTTTGAAGAGAAGGATGTGATCAGCTGGAGTAGCTAGGGACGCTGAGGAAAGATCCTTCGAGCGGCGGCAGACCGTTGCCTTCTGAACGGATGTCTCTTTCCAGCGAGACGGCTGCTCAAGGTACAGCGACGGTGATCTTAGCAGCCTCTATACAAAGAGTGCACCAGGGACGCTTAGGGGTTCCGCGCAGGGATAATCTCGTTCCCTTTGGGCTCGGTCCTGGGAACGTTCAAAGTGTCTTCCGAAGGAGTTTGATAAGGCTCCGCTTATACATAGACTCTGTTGGGGTTTCTTTTCCACTTTTATGTAGTGTATACAGAATAAAAATGATTTTGGTTTCAAACAATCATGCGGCCATTTTTAATCAAAACTTACAAGTAACTGGCAATGTAATTTGATTGGAGATATCGTAAAACAATAACGACATTACTTTACTCGTTAGTCAATTGGGATGCTAACAAGTACGTTAGTACGTCAGGCAAAGAACTAACGCGTTACCAGTAATGATATTACTTGTACCGCGTTAGTTCCAACACTGCTTCTACACGTTCTTCGGTTTTATTATTTGTGCGCCGTTTCCAGTTGTATCATGAACCAACTCGCCCGCATCGCCACTCTGATTCGCCCCTGGTATAGATCTTGTATTTTAAATGTCATGTAGAGCTGAAGCAAAAACAATAATGATCGATGTTCAAATCTTATACCTTAGTCAGTGACAGGTTAAGAGGTCAGGGGAAGCTGCTGCCACCTCTTTCCACTTTAGCAGAACAAATGCTGGAAAAGAGGCGACCTCCTCTCCAGTGCTCGCTCTGCTAAAGTGGAAAGCGCTGGGGGGAGCTTACCCTGAACTCTTAACCTGCCACCGCCTATATCTATTTACAAAAATAAATATATGCTTGCATGCCCAAAACAATAGTCACTGCGGACATCAACCAGGCATAGCGCCCAGATTGTGCTCATTTATATGAAAGAAATATCTTGAGAAATCTACAGGTGTGCAAGTAAATAAAATAGTGACGTGATAGGTTCTAAGTACACTTTTGGAGCATTCTACTGCAGATATTATACCAATCGGTGTTCTTGTCTAAGGTGTTATTGTCTAATTGTTATTATAACAATTAGACAAAGAACACCAGTCTAATTCAGGCTCTTAGCGAAGTCCGACTATTTAAACATCCACCCTGAGTGTTCGAGCTTAGGAGGTTTTGCGGCATCAACCTGCACTTGTTCAGATGAAGGGCAATTTAATGACTTAAAATATTTCCAACTCGCAATACCATAGTGCTCAGCACTGCTGTTGTGCACTATTGATGTTGTGCAATACCATAGCGCTTGCAACACATCACTGGAACAGTGCTGTTGTGCAAGCATTCTAATTATGTATCTGTACAATCAGTCTGGTCTTTATACGAATATCCATAAAGAAATGAAACAACATACCTGATGGTGGCAGATGGCGTTACCGACAATCACGCCGGAAACAATGTGGGTGGATGTGGCAGTATCTCAGCAAATGTTTTCATAATAGGAATTAACTTGCCATGGTTTTTTTGACCGATACCACTCCTCATCAGCAACACACTCCACAGAAGTTTGACTATAAACGTGTGGAACATAAATGCAATCTTTGAATATTTGGATGACATTGCATGAATGCACATGGTGATGATAATCTCCTAGTTGGGTATATGTCACAAAAGAGAGAAAAGAGTTCGACAGCTAAACTCTCGTAATAATGTGTTCTTTAGCTGCTAAGAGGTGAATGCTGGCGAGCTAACGGTGAAATAAGGACGTAAATTAGTTGGTATAGTATATGTATATAGTATATCGCGGAATATATAGTATATCGCCGAATATATATCAAGGGCGCCCAACTGTCTCAATGCTTTCGTTGCTTGGCCGGGACAGGAAGCTAAACACAACAGTCGGAAACGCGTTCTTGGCGCCCTTTGTATGCCCTCTATTCCCGTGTACGCAGAGGACATGACGGCGTCCGTTGCCGGCAGCGCAGGTGGCCGACGTACTGTTCGTGGACACGCACCGCACCATGGACCCAGCCTCTTTCCCGGTGACGTCGTTCTTTAGCCCGCTGCGCGCCAAGAGCCAGGCCAAGAAACTGCGCCAGGCGGGGCTCTCGTACGTGCTGGGGGACTTGTCCCTCGAGGTCGCCCAGATGGACAAGCTTGTCTTCAGCCTCACCTTGGCCGGGGCCTCGTTCACGCTCAGGGCGGCCGAGAACAACAAGGTGTGCGCCGTTAAAGTGACCTGCGAGGGCCAGACCTGGCTCACATGTATACGGACTCGGCCCAGATCCCGGGCGCCGCCCCGTGCCTTATCGTTAATGTGTACTGAGATGGGGCAGTGTAGTTCGCTGAGGCACTTCTTGAAGCGTACGAAACGGCTGTGGTGTACCACAACACTCACGTAACAGACCTTAAATAAAAAAATGTCGAGCTTCGTCACAGCACCCCCCACTTGTCTGCGCACAAACGTGCTGCAGGTGGGCGACCCCGCGGCGGGCCCCGGCCATCCAGGTGTCTTTACCAAGCAGCCGGGCGTCGTGAGCTACTACGAGATCGAGCAGATGCTGGCGCACGACCTGAGCTGGTCGCGTCAGTTCGACCGCGTGTCCCAGTGCCCCTTCATCGTGAACGGCGACCAGTGGATCGGCTTCGAGGACGACGTGTCCCTGCAGAGCAAGGCCCACCTGCTGCTCTTCACCGGGGGCATGGCGCTGTGGGACATCTGCATGGACGACTTCAGGGCCACGTTCGGGAGGCCGCTGCTAGCCAGGGCCAGGGACATTCTGCTCAGGAACCACTCCTACGGGAGGTCCGGCCGCACCAAGCGCCGCCACTGAGCGCCGGTGCCAGCCATCGCCTCCTGGAGCGCGGAGCCGCAGAAGCGCGGAAGACTCTGTTCCTTCTTGGAGACCCCCGAGGGGATGCTGAGTCGCGATGCACTCGAAACACCTATCATCGGCATTCCTTCTATCAATTTTATTTCTATTAATTTTATTCGATGAGAGGTGCTCTAGTGATGGTTACAGTCTCAGTGGCAAGATGGCGCCCACCCGTTTGCCACTGAAACCGTTCGGCTATTAAAAGTGACGGCGGCCTATCTTCTCATTGGCGGGTTAAAGGAGGGCCGGTGATCTGTTTTCCGAGTGCGTCGCGGGACAGGGTACTTCCGAGCGTGTGGCATTTAGTCTGCGGCTTAGTGTTCTCGAAGGCGCTGGTCACGGTGGTTAAGTTTCGGGAATTAGATGTCGTGGGTTTGCCACGTTATATGGGTATATTTGCCGCTTTGAGTGTGAATTTTATGTTAGCTAGCTGTTTTGTTTTTTTCAAACAACGAACGATTATAAAACGTACGACATTAACGGCGTATTTGAATGCAACGTTCTGACGCCTAATAAATAATTCGAGGGCCGCGTGCAGCGGAAATGGTCAATACGCTCGTTCATATGTATGTAACCCCCCTATGTAATACCCTCTCACGAGGGCCTTTAGGGGTAATATGAATAAATAAATAAATAAATATTGGCGCACGTTGACCGGTCAGCAATCCAAACGAAGGCTAACGCAATCCTCGTGCCCGGTGAACGAGCTGCATGTTGCGCAATGATTCGCTTGGCGGAGCGCGAAGACCTCTGTCCGTGCGTATACACCGCAATGAGGCGGATTGTCTAGTCCCAGGCGAAACTCCCTCGTGGCGGATTTGGCCGATCATGCAGGTAATGTCCGCGTCGCTTTATGCTCACAATCGGTCATGTTCTATTTTCTTTTTTTTTTTTTTGTTTTATCGCGCGAGACAGCTTTCACGAAATGTCCCGAAGAATGATCGAATACATGAGACGAGTGTGCGCAAATGTGCGCAGTCTTTTCCCGCCTTTTTTTCACGAGACATCTGGACTGCCCCGTCCAGTGACCATGGCCGAGGCAGCGTTTTGTTGAGTATTCCGAATGTTTCCAACTGCTCGATCGGTGTCGGTTGGTTTATCGGCCGCCCTAGGAATACGAGATGCGAGGAGGTAGGAAACGTGTCTGGAAGCGTAAGCTCAACCCCTTCGGCCGCTATGCTCCTCGCAACGCGGCAATGCGCGCAGGAGCAACCGAGCTGCGCAGGTGGCTGCCATTGCAAACGGGCTTTGCGGTTCGACTCGAATAAAAAGGGCATCGGCGGCTGAGTGGGCTAGCGCACACCAGCTCGGAGCATGTGGAGCGAAAGCTCGTGCTGTAGAACCCAGGGATCGTGGGTTCAATCCCCACTCCTGCCCGTTTCGATCTGGATGAGCATCGTACCGGCGTGCGATTGTTAGGAATAGTCGCCCGTCCTAACTTCAGGTTGTATAAACGTACACACACCAATTTTTGTTTTTCGAATAAAAACAGCACTAAAGTAACGAAGGTCGACGAACTGGACAGACAGAGCGGGCTATCCAAGGGCTTTGTTTGTCCACTTGCTTTAACTCGTCCATTTTTTTTGCGCTATTTTAATTCGAGATTCGTATCCCAAGTGTGTACTTGCCAAGAGGCGCCAAGAGGTACGCGGCTTCACGTAGCTCTTGGCACCCTCCAGATTTCGCCACCGCGGAGCAACAGCCGTAAACCTTTTATTTTTATTTTGATGTTTGCGTTCGCTTTCTCTTCCTTGAGGAATATTGCTTGGCAGCAAGAAAAGCAAATACAGACACGACACCAATATTAGCACTTTAGTCTCTCGGAATTGACCAGATATCTTACTTCCTTCTACTTTAATATGTACCACGATGGACGCTACGAGCTCCACGAGCCAATCCAGAGTTTGTAGCCAGTCTTGTGACTTGGTGCTCCCGCGTCGCTCCGCCCAACCGGAAGTACACGTGACAACTTTTGAGCTATGGATCGCTCCGGTGGCTCGTAGTGTCCTTTGCGGTCCATCGTAAGCTGAAACCAAATATAGAAGTGTACGCCTCCATGCCCACGCCGGTTGATGCTGCAGGTAAACGCGGAATATACTTCGTTTAAATATTATTGAGGTGCCTCCATGTCGTCACTGCTGTTTGTTTAGTGAAAACTGGGCCGCTGACGCCACCGTCGCGAATATTGAATTGACATCACGCCGCCACCCGCAAATATGCGCGGCTCACAATTCGCTGCGCCGAACCGTTTCCAGTGGACCAGTAACTGCCACATGAGATTACGGTTCCGTTCCAATAGCAAGTGCTTGATTTCGGTTAAAGTTTTGTTCCGGTTCAATAAAAACTTACAATTTTGCTCTTGTTTTCGGTTCAAGTTTGGTTCGACACCCTGGTCAAAACGTAGATGCTAATCGCGCATGATTACAACAGGCGGTTGGTCGCGTCTCGCGGTGCCATGGACGACACCTTGTCCGTCTCCACTATTCAGTTTTGGTGGCTTCAGCGATGTCGCGCCCCTTCCCTTCTCCACCCTCCAGGAGGAGGGAGGAGGAGGAAGTATGGGAAACGTCCCATGACCCAACGCGCGGGTTGCTCGTGACCCGCGCGTTACATCATGGGACGTTTTTCATAATGCAACGCGCGGGACCCTAGTTACGTCGTTATGGGAAATCTCACATAATGCAACGCGCGGGACACGAGTGAGACCCGCTCGTTGCATCATAGGATGTTTCCCATAATGCAATGCGCGGAAAATGAGCATGGAAAACGTCCCATAGTGTAAAGCGCGGGACCCTACCCTTACGAAAATGACATATCTGGACTTATATAAAAAACAAATATGGTTATATAAAAAAATTGGGCATATCTGGCCATATCAACCACATCAGTTTATATAAGGCAGACAGATATGGCCACTTTTTTATATATCCTAATCTGGGTCTGCCAAATAGGGGTATATCTGCCTCCCATATCGGGCCAGATATCTCAGAATCAAATTAGGCAGCCTTGAATATACAGGGTGTTTCTTTTTGTTCTTGCAGATTTGTTCTTAAAAAAATCCATAAAAGCTACACTTATGTGGTTTGTGCGAATGACTGAGGGCCGGTTCACACATGCAACGGAGCGCTAAGTTAGCGCCACGTGAGCGCTCGAAGGAGCGCTCATGTGGCGCTTCCTAGCGCGTGATGTAGCGCTCGGTTAGCGCTTCAGCGCGCTCTGTTAAAGGGATACTGAACCAAAGAACTTAGTGTCCATAACAAGTGGCGCACGTTCTTTCCACGAGCCAGCAGCCGCCGGTGTGTGCGAGCACACGCAACAAAAATGACGTCAAAGACCCCCATTCGCGCTTAAGTGGACAGTGAAATGCATGGGCTTGTGGCCAAAGGAGAATAAAGACAGGCTTTTCATCTCCACAAGTGAAAGCTACGTCCTTTTTAAACCAATTAATCACTTACCTTTTACACCAGACACCACTATGTAGATGAAAAACTTGTCTTTATTCTCCTTTAGTCCGAAAGCCATACATTTCACTGTCATCTTAACCGCGAATGGAGGCCTTTGACGTCATTTTTGTTGCGTGTGCTCGCGCACACCGGCGGCTGCTGGCTCGTGAAAAGAACGTGCGCCACTTATTATGGACACTAAATTCCTTGGTTCAGTATCCCTTTAACGCTACAGAAGCGCTCTGTAAGCGCTTCAGAAGCGCTTTGTTAGCGCTCTCACGCTCGTTGTGCCATGCTTGCTGTTGCGGAATAGCGCGTGCATGGCAATTCCTTTGTTGTTGTTTTTTCTTTGGCATTGAAAGAAGAGGAAGTAAAAGAGCCGCTCTCCAGCAAAGGATCGGGCAGGCGATCCAGAGTCGTGGACTCTGAGTGACTAATTTATTGGGTACAACCTCATCGCTTTCTATTCGATATGCGTGACCCTGGTTTCAAAGACACGCAGTTAAAAATAATCGCCTTCGAAAGAGCTCGTTGTCTCGGCCCCTCGGCCTGGGAACAAGGTTCGCCGGGTACCGTCAACATCTCGGTGGCCAAAGCTTTCGCGCACCCAGAAGACTCTTCTGTGCGTTAAGCCGTCCACACACATATGTACTAGTCGCGTATGTAAGAGCACTTGTCGCATTTCTATTTCAGCATCCCACATGTCCGCCATTGTGCTGCTGATGCACACCCCACCACAGGAACCGGAACCGCAGTGCACGCGCTAATCTGCAGCACCAAAAGCGTTACTGAAGCGCTAACAAGGCGCTACCACCGTGGGCGCTACTAAAGCGCTAATCACGCGCTATATTAGAATGAAGTCACGCGCTAGGAAGCGCCACAGGAGCCCTCCTTCGAGCGCTCACGTAGCGCTAACTTAGTGCTCCGCTGTATATGTGAACAGGCCTTTATACGCCCAGGGGGACATTATGCGGGTGGCTAATCTTTGCGATAAATCGGCTAATTAATTGAGATTCACTACTTAACTTTTCAATTAGTGAAAGAAGACATCTGGTTCCAATTAGAAACTTGCTGAGCGTCCTCCAAAACCCCTAAATCATTCATTTTCAGAAAGACTTTCAGCGCGTGAGAAGCGTAGTAGTGCACTAAAGTTATCACTCGTGGAGCAGGTACAAGGCCGGGGCTCGATAAGAGACGGAAAAAGTGCGCGGGCGCCTTACCAAAACCGCTAGCCTTTCACGGCTTTTTTAAAACAAATCTGCAAAAATAAAAATAAAAACAGAAAAAAAAAACACCGGGTATATTGTTGTTTTCTACAAATAACTACAAAAAGTGACTTCTTATCTGCGTAAGAAAAATACCAATTGGATATTGAGCATGTACCAAGTTTTATTATTTTTTTACATGAGCTGCGCTTTACGCCACTCCTGATTTCGCTCAACTTAATTCCCTGGGAAAGCAGGATTATCGGCATTCGCTTAACGAATGTCGATGAAACGTTAATGTCGACGAAACGTGTGTCCATGAAACGTGTAACCACGAGAAGGTGGCCGTGGAACGTGTTGTCACGAAATGCAGGAAGAATAAAAAAATCGGTATTCTACCTGCAGTTGTCACATGATTTTAGAATTTCGGAGAAATTATTCTTCCGGCTGCCAGAAGACAGACACGGCCCAATTATAGAGGTAATCTGATAGAATATTTTTAGGAAAACGATCAATTGTCGCGGAGTAGGTTGCAGCGCACTTATGTTGACGTGACGGGACTTGAAAGGTGTAATCCGAGATATATGGCGACACGGCCACGGCAGAACCACCACTCAAACACAAAAACGAGAAGGAAGGTGTCCGTGAAGATTCAACACGATGTAGCACAAGCTGTCATTTGTAGAACCGAACACTAAACGCATCACGAAAAATTCTTGGGCATCTTTGAAGAAATCGCTTGCAGAAGCAGAAATTTGCAGCAGCCACGCAGGGCGCAACAGACGCCAAACTAGGTCCGGCAAAAGGCATTCCAAGATTGCTAACGGCTAATGCGTCATCCGTCAAACTACGCGGCCACAGACCTTCTGCCACGCTCTCAGCTTAGGGAGAGAGAAAAAAGGAGAGAAGGAAATCCAAAACGGTAGTGCACATACAGAAGGCTTATCTTATGGGGCATCACCGACCACAACGAGCGGATTTGTCTCTTGTACCCAAGGTTAATAGTGCAGTGAATGCTATGATGCTATAGGTGGCCTTGGGCTCCAGGCAGGTGCCGTGTTCTGCTTTATCACCAGCTTGTAGACTTTAGTCACGTGACCCTAACCGGAGGCACAATTGGCCTAAAACGTGCATAGCGTCTACCCTGCTGTCGATACCGAGTGAACATACAGCTCTATGAAGTCCAGCTTCTGAACTTCCAAAGAAGCTGTCCAGCTCGAACGTGACCCAAAACGATGCGAGTTTGACGATACTATGTTTTACACCGTATAACCCACATTACAATTTTAAATAAAAAAATAAGCGCGACTATTTTCTTGCCCAGGATGTCCACAAATAAATAGATAAATAAATATGTATATATTTATTTACCAATAAAGTTAAAATCATGTGTACACTGTTAGGCTCGCGTTTTTAAATTTCAAATGTTTTTACGGGTTTCACATAAAAGACACCACGGACAGCACATCTTCCGACTTTCAACACACGATGAATCGCAGACGCTCGCAAACGGAAGGTTGCGATGCTGCGCGAACGATTTTTGAAAGATACTGCGAAGGGTACCCCGGGTGCTACGGCTTCGCAGCCGTTCGAAAGGAAAAAAATTCGGGACGACGAAGTAGCGTCTTACATCTTCAGTAAGCTAACAGTTCGTGTTTCCCCGCTCAATTTAGCGGGGAAACATGAACAAAATTAGTTTCACTGCTAGATTCAGCGGGAAAATCGATCTCACATGACATAAGCACCAATTCAATTTCTCGCTAAATTTAGCGGGGCGGTTACACCGATGGCGACGCCGACACCGCTTAACTCGGAAACGGGTGCCTAAGAGCTGTGATCTAAAATCCATTATTTGATTAACTCGCTTTCCGATCTTATGCACTTCGTCATATTGTCACACGTCAAACATACAACCAAATTTCATTTGTCTTCCAATCTTCAAAATGCGCAATTGATTAATTGGTCCAAATACCTGGAATAACTTCACTTTAATAATGTTAGCAATAGTTAACCAATTACATGAGACTCATGCAATATAGATCAATCAACTAGTGTCTTGGCGAGTACATATGACTTATTGCTTGTACGACCGAAACGGGCCCATATAGCATTATCAGGGGCTATATTTGCACGCGTATATGGCAATATATGGCTGTATTTATGCACTTATATGGCCATATCTGGCAGTGTTTTCCCACTTTTATCGCGATATCTCGCCGTATTTTCTCCCATATATCGCGGTATATTGCCATATTTGACTCCTTATATTATCATATATGGCCGTACATAAAATATTTCAGGGCCATGTCTGACATTTCGTACGGGTAGTGACGTCACTCGTGACCTCACGGTGTCTTCATTATAGGAAACGTCCCATAATGCAACGCGCGGGTCACAAGTGAGACTCGCGCGTTGCATCAGGGGATGTTTTCCACAACGCAACGCGCGGGACCCTAGTGACGTCACTCGTGACGTCACGGTGACATCATTATGAAAAACGTCTTATAATGCATCGCGCGGGTTACGATTGAGACCCGCGCCTTGCATTGTGGGACGTTTCCCATAATGCACCGCGCGGTTACGCACACGCCGACGGCAACGCCGCTCAAGCCGGAAACGGGAGCCTAAAGCGCAATCCAAACCAACGCGTTTTTGTGTGCACGGAAGTCGTGCGCTTCCCGGATAATGCGTATTTCATGACGTTTTTGCTGTTTCCGGTGCGCTTTCTGAGTCAGAAGCGTGCGCGTTGGTTAGGACGGTGCGCTTTCGATCGAGCGGAGAGCATCTGCGCCCGACGGCGAAGAAACGCGGAGCCGGAACTGGTGCCCTCCGCCGATTGGCCGGGAGAGGATTTGGGAGAGGAGCGCCTACTACGTCACAGTGCGTTTTCGTGCGCGTTCAGAAAAAGTTGAAATCATCCAACTTCCTTATGCGGAGAGGAGGTCGAATTGATCTCGGAGTGTGGTTTCCCCACTTCAAGCTCCGCGAGAATTCCTTGAAATTCTGGTCTAAAGACCGAATCCACCCTCAATTCACACCGAAAAACTTACCTGCAGACCTCCCGCAAGAGTGCCGTTGAAATTCCGGCGAAAGAAGTGAGTCATTATTTGGACACTTTCCGCCCAGACCACGCAGTCCGCCTCTAAAACTACCTTGAAGCACAGGTCTTCGCTGGCGCGGCGCGCGTTGCACGCCGAGTTCGCCAGCTTAGCTCGTCGCTAGGCACCCAGAAGCCCTCCAACTCAGGCTCGATTGACGACACTCGATCGGAACCCCTCGAATTCACCTCGACCAACGCTTTTCTGCCGTCATGGCTCACTTCGCAAACGAGCACTGCCAAGCCTCGTGGAGCAGTCACCTGCCCACCATGGTTGATTTACGCGACACCACGCCCTGGAAGAGCACCCCATCAGCCCAGAAACGATTAAATCATCACGAAACCGTTATAATCAAACCACAGACCGGAGTTGACCTCCGTCAAATTACCCCGGACCGAACTCGGCTTAGCCGTTATCATGACCGCTAAGCTCACCACAGCCGAGCGCGGAGAAACCTACATCAAAGTCAGAGATCAACAAAACTTGATCGCCGTGGACACATACAGAGTGCCCGGGACAAGCTTCTAATGATTGAATCGCTCCCTATACAAGGCAGAGACCACGCCATCCGCACCTACTTGGCCATGAACGGAAACCATGCCCGCGGTGTAGTACATGGTGTTCAGGGATGGTCGAACGAGCGGCTACTTCAGAACATCGGATGAAACGGAAGAAAACTAATATCCGCCCATACTATGGGCAACAGCAATACCGCTCTACTTACCTTCGAAGGACTCTACCCCCCAAAATACGTCACCATAAACTGGGTAGTCTCACGCGTGTCCCCCTATAGGCCTCGAAGCCTAATATACGGCACGTGTTTGAACATCGGACACAAATCCGAGGTCTGCCCGCAGAAGAAACACCTCAAGTGCTGCCAGAAATGCAGCAAGGAATTCAAAACCCGACTACGAAATTAACGGGAACCCCCAAGGGTGCATTGGTGGTTCCCGTTAATTTCGGAGTCGGGTGCAAGAACTGCGACGAGGACCATTCTCCACTCGACCCCATTTGCCCGGCCCGGGTCTACGCCGACGAACTACACAACCAAGGTATCTTATATCGCAAGAAAAGACAACTACTTGCCTCAAGGCCGATGCCCCGGCGCCCAAATGCAAGAGCACCTCCTCAATCGCGCCACTACCTAGAAATAGCCAACCGGTATGCAGTACTGGAAGACGAATACCCGATGCTACCACAGAAACAGGACCAAACCAACCGCCCCACCCGGCACCGACCGCAACGCAGGCGGACAGGCCCAGAAGACCACCTACCCAGAAGCCGACCCACACGCAGGGGGACAAACTTCCAAGAACCAACAGACGCCCCAGGGCCCAAGCCAGGAGCCTCTGCCGAGGAGTGACCCATTCCTCCCTCCTCAAGACGACCCCAAAAGCACGTTTACCAAAACACCGTCGTACAGGGAAGCCCTCATCAAAGCGCGCAAGAACCCCACACTTTGCAATCAAGCCCGAGCGATCGCTATGGGGATCTAACACAGACAGACACAGGCCCCCAAACCCCTAATAGCGCCACCATCACGAAACGAACATCACTCCATAAATCGAAAGAGCATGGAGGAAGCGGACTCGGTAACGACGCCGTCACAAACCCAGCCTGCTACAGAGATAACCCTAACCGCACTTGTGCAAACGGTGCACCAATTAACAATTCGAAATCAACAAATGCAACTTCAAATCAACCAAATGGAAACGAAGATTAATCTTCTCATGAGTCGCAAAAGAGGCTACCAAGACCAAGAGCCACAAGAGGGGACCAAAGTGCATATCCGAGAGACCACTACGCCACAAGAGCGAGGATATGAATAAAACAACACAAAGCAACCATAGCACTACAATATGACAAAGGAACTGTAGAGGCCTTCGAAGAAAAAAAAAACCGAACTCGCTCTTCGCATACAACAGACACAACCCAAACCCGACATTATCCTCATGCAGGAAGCCAACGGAGACCTCAACACCCCAGGTAACCAAAAGTTCACTAAAACCAGCATCTGCGTCACACCTAGGAAAAACAAAAAGCTACAACCGCCGAACACAGTTAAGGCCCATTCACACTATTGCTACCGAGTACGACTAAAGGCCCGTTCACACTCTTGCGACCGAGTACGACCAGGTACGACTGAGAGAGACGAGATCTCTCAAAACTTCTTGAATGTTTTTAGAATGAGGGAACACACTGGCACTGTGGCGCCATCTACGCGGTGACCCTGGAACTGCATTTCACAAGAGCAAAGGTTTTGCGGGATTTCCGAGGTCAAATGTGTGTAATACCCATAGAAAGGCTCGTTTATAGCATTGACAAAAGTTTTTCGAGCCAAGAAAGAAAGGATAATGCGCGAGAAATGCAAAAAAATATGCCGGACCGCCAAGTTTACACTGCTTCCAAATAGACGCCAGTGCATGTGTTCTCCGGTTTAAGAAGTTTTAAGGCCCGTTCACACTCTTGCGACCGAGTACGACTGAGAGAGACGAGATCTCTTACAACTTCTTAAATGTTTCTAGAATGAGGGAACACACTGACATTGTGGCGCCATCTATGCGGTGACCCTAGAACTGCATTTCACAAAAGCGAAGGTTTTACGGGGTTTCCGAGGTCAAATGTGCGTAATACCCATAGAAAGGCTCGTTTATAACATTGACAAAAGTTTTTCGAGCCAAAGAAGAAAGGATATTGCGCGAGAAATAAAAAAAAATATGCCGGACCACCGAGTTTAGACTGCTTCCCAATAGATGGCGCCAGTGTGTTCTCTGGTTTAAGAAGTTTTAAGGAACCCAGGTTTAAGAGGTCGCAAGCAGTCGCAAGAGTGTGAACGGGCCAGGTTTAAGAGGTCGCAAGAGTGTGAACGGGCCTTGAGAGAGACGAGATCTCTTGAAACTTCTTAAATGTTTTTAGAATGCGGGAACACACTGGCATTGTGGCGCCATCTATACGGTGACCCTGGAACTGCATTTCACAAGAGCGAAGGTTTTGCGGGATTTCCGAGGTCAAATGTGCGTAATACCCATAGAAAGTCTCGTTTATAACATTGACAAAAGTTTTTCGAGCCAAGAAAGAAAGGATAATTCTCGAGAAATTAAAAAAAAATATGCCGGACCGCCGAATTTACACTGGTTCCCAATAGATGGCGCCAGTGTGTTTTCTAGTTTAAGAAGTTTTAAGGAACTCAGGTTTCAGAGGTCGCAAGAGTGTGAACGGGCCTTTATTGTCTCAACAACCACGACAGCTACCTACGTAGCGAATCCCGTTCCATCCAACCAAATCAACACCGACCACCTCAACTATCAAAACCAAGAAATCGTAGGCATCGGGTACCAGCCACCAAACCAATCCCAACTAATTACATTATTCAATGTATATTGGTGACCAGATACTATGATCGCGAAAACGCAGTGGATTCGAAACCTAGCTAAAAAAATTAAAGGTCATCGAGCCATCATCGCAGGTGACTTCAATAGTCACCATCAATCAATCAATCAATTTATTTCCTCTCCATCTGAGAGGGGAAGGCAGGGAAAAAAGCAGCATGTCGCTACTTGACGAAGCCCCCGCCTCCCCTTTACATCCGCAGAAGAAACACAACATATGAGTGAAAGAACAATGCAACATATATGAAAACAGATAATCGAGCGCTTACACAGGACAGTGGTGTCAATTATATACAGTGCGAAAGAGTTAAACAAGGTAAACATAATTGAGAGTAGCACACGCTTGCTCCAAGAGTTTAGTAATGAGCAGATGCACTACAATGCACATTGACTTTGAAAAATATATACGCAACTGCCTCTGCACCTTCAAAACATGACAACACCTATTCAATAGATCACTCAAATAGGTCACGAATTTCCTTTTTGCTTGTGTTAGCCACGGAAATTCCCTTTGCCTCAAGGTTGTTTAAAATTCTTGGGAGAGTAAAAGCCAGTCTCTGGTCACCATAAGTAGTTCTGGAGCGCGGTGCGGCCCAGTTTCGCGAATGACGAGTGCTGTATTCGGGGGATACGAGAATACAAATCACAACGGCAACACACTACACAATCAAACAGCGCAACACAAATTCCACCTCCTCAACAATGTCACTGCCACTACAAGAATCGGCAACAGCGTTGAGAAAGACACCAGCCCGGACCTCTGCTGGTCGAACAGCCCCACCGGCATAACATGGTCAAATACCGAAGAAACCCTAGGTAGCGACCACTACATCCTCCAAATCGAGGACGCCTTAAACATACACCGTGCCGCCAAAACTTAGCTTGGCGCAGAACGAAGAAAAAAAATATAAGAATACACACCTAGCACTCAATGCCGCAGCCCTATAAAAAAAGAAAAAAAAAATGAAAGCCGTTTACAACTTCGTGTAGCACCGAATTATAGCGCAGCTCTTGAGGAGGAGGCGGGAAGGGTACTGAGGGGAGGGTATACCCTCCTCCCTCCTTCTTACCTCCTCATCCTCGCTGCTCCTCCTTCTCCTCCTCCCCTCCCCCTTGCCCTCCTCCTCCTCCCCGCGCGGTGCACTATGGGAAATGTCCCATGATGCACCGCGCGGTTATGCCGGCGCCGACGGTGACGCCGCTCAAGCCGGAAGCGGGCGCCTAAAGGCTGGGCTCCATGGAGCGATTTATGCAACGAATAACTGACGAACGTCGCCCGACGGCACGCTCGCTTTGCGCGCGACGTAGCAGCCACGGTGCTAATTCTACGCGCAGAGCAAAAGCCGCCGGGCAAATTTCGTCGATTTTTCCCAGCATATTCGTCCCATGGAGTTCAGCCTTAAAAAAGTGATGCAACAATTTTTGTACTTTGCGCAAATACCGCTTAGAACGGATCCCTGACATTAAGGCCACGGTCCCACTGAATGTGGCAGTTTAGGTACTTTTTGGCAGGTCATTACTCATCTCCTTTAAATACTGTTTTGTGGGATTGATGCCATTAGAAAGGCAATGCAATCCTATTTCATTTGATATTATGTATGTGTTGGTTTTTACTGTTCATGCGCATTTGTAGCGTTGCGAATATGATGGCGCGGACTCTCACTTGCTCCGCTAGTTCATGTTTTATGAACGATCTATTAAAGATAACACGGTTCCAGTATAGCAGTTTTGTTAAGATGATGTCGGAGAAGAATGTAACGATACACTTTTTTGGTATTTGCACTACTTTGTTTTTTTCATCCCTCCGAATATTGCCCTAAACTTGACATATTTCAGCACAAATATGTTTTTAATGACACGCGCTAGGGCAATGAAATGAGCTACAGATGTAGCGCTTATAATTGGTGATATGCAGAAAAATATTTAATGTTGTGTAACATTTTTTTGTTTAGACATTTTATATCAAACGTAGCACTTTTTTGTGCTTCGAGTCATGGTACTTCAAATGCCGCTGAGGAAATAATTAAACTATGATAAAATCTTTTATAACATTTAGAGCTACAACGGTTGCCCAAGAGGTGGACGATGGCTTTTTTCCATTTTCAAAGTCATAACGCTCCAGGAATCCTTCAAACTTACCTGTTTTTGACGCATATCTTTTTTGGACATCAAACAGATTTATTGGCATCTAATAACATTTATTGTTTGGAATAGATATACATTGCGATGTATTACATTTTCACAATGATATTGCTTTGGTTTCTTAATAGGTGTAGAGCTTAGCTAATTTTAAAAACAATTAAAAACTGTTTAGGTGTTTTGTTGCGCTACCTGGCGGATGGCAGACAAACTGCAGACAAAAAATTTTCGACGGCGGCGTTGGCGTCTGTATCATCATCAATCTCCGCGTCTTTTTACCTTCACATTTAAAAAAATATATTGGAAGATTTACTATCGATAAATGAATGGTTTAAGTACTGGGTAAGGTTAATGAATCTAAGACAAATAATTACACACGCGTAGCGTGATATAACGTGTTCATTATTCGATATGATTGATATTAATAAACAATAAAGACGAAGATGAAAATAATACACCCGAGTTCACTTTATGCTTAGAGTCACTAAATGAGCTTTAAAGTATCGGCACTCCGTTCCCCAAAATTGTTTTTGGCGCCGCCATTTTGGGTCTTGTTCAGAGCAAACGTAACTGCCGATCGTCATGATCCAAAAGTACGACTTCCTCAGCATTAGATGCGGTCCTAGGAAGCTGACGCAATATTGCAGTGCTCTGTCGCGGGTTGTTTAAACATTTGTGGGGGAGGAAAAGCGTTTCCTGTGATTTTAGATAAAGCTTCAGGTAACTGGCAACCATGATTTTAAGCCACAATATGGCCAAGTGTCGTTACTCTGAATCGTAGCTAATTTACTGGCACAAGCGGGAACAATGAGGAAGAGGCAGGTGTCAAAAGGTAGTGGCTTGTGGAATCCACGGGGCTTACGTCATGGCCCCTCCAGGTATTACAAGCCCCTTGAACAAGAGCATGAATAGTGTCATTAAATAAGCTACGGGTCAGAGTAGCGACACTTGGCCATATTGTGGCTTAAAATCATGGTTGCCAGTTATTTTAAGCTTTATCTGAAATCACAAGAAACGCTTTTCTGTCCTCCACTTTCAACAGTGTGCGACAAAGCAAAGCAACATTACATGAGCTTCCTAACACCGAATCTAATGCTGAGGATGTCGCACTTTTGAATCATGACGATCGGCAGTTGCGACTGCTCTGCACACGTACCAGAATGGCGGCGTTCACTACACTGTCGCGGAAGAGAGTGCCGATACTCTAAGCGCAGTTAATTTATTTGCTCTAGTTCCCGCGAAACTCCTTTTCCCTGACTGAAACTGAAAGTAAATATGAATAATACACCATTATTATAGCTTATTTAGTTATAACCAACTACACAAAATGAGAAGAGGAAGCGGCCGGGTAGGAGAAACGCGGGTTTTATGTGCGACCGTTCTAACCGTCTCAAAAGAGAGAACGCGCGAACTTTCGCTGGTTTAAAAAAAGGCGTCCAAAGAAAAGAGGCGGCACGCTGTGCTCTTTGTTATTATCCGTCTAATGGCAAATTGTTGTGTGTATGTTTATACAGCCGGAAGTTAGTCCGCCTTAGTGGGCGTCTGACTCTCAGCTGTAGATGAGCAATTTAGCCAGTGCGGTACAACCGCAAACCTGGGGTCTTTAACGTGCACCACGCAGTAGCGATACACGACCGCACGCCGGTACAATGCTCTTCCAGATCGAAACGGGCAGGGGCGGGGTGGCTTCTGCAGCGCGAGCTTTCACTCCAAGTGCTCCGAGCTGGTGTGCGATAGACCATGCACTCGGCCACCGACCCCCCTCCCCTTTGTGCTTCTAATTTATATACAGGTATAAGTAATTGAAGATCGACGATGGACGTCGATCGTCTCGAGGTAATGTAACGCAATAACATTATATAAATAATAAACTTGTTGAAGGACTAAACGACTCAATTTTTCAATTCTTGGATCGTAATATGGCGGTAGCCTGTTGTACTTATTGTTGATTAAGAGCAATATGAGGGGACGAGGTAATGATTAAATGATGAGGCGCTATAAGGACGACGACACTAGTGGGTGTCGAACCACAACGTACAGTGCCAGACTTGTTTCAAGTATCGTGTACCCAAAGACTTTCTTCACCCGCAAGAGAATATGGTAGAATCAATGAGGATGCTGCTTTACAACTGTACGTGGAACAGGAAAACTGCACTGTGCAGAAGTGGGGCTTATTCGTTAGTAGGAGGGACGGATTTCTTGCAGCATTGCCTGATTGAATACTTGGAACAAATGGCCTCGTTGACGTAAAGTGTCCCCGTTCCATAAGATTCTTGAAGCGTACTTAAACCGCAAAGGAGTATGAGGCGACAAATAAGAAAAAGGAGCCTGGTGTAAAAGGTCCAAATCACCACCATAGCTTCTACTATCAAATACAAGGGCAGTTACACAATACACAAAGAGAGTTTTGTGATTTAGTTATATTTACACTCAAGGGCATTGATATCCAATGTATTCAGAAAGATGACACCTTCTGGTCAACCAACATAGAGCCTTTTCTACTCAAGTTTTACATGGAAGGCCCGACTTCCGCTGAAATTCCCTACGTAGACGAGTTGTCCGACCGAATAAACTGCAATTACTCCCGATCTGGGAATCTCTCGATCTTCGTTCGTAAGCCATAGTATCATGAGATTGAGGGGTGTGTCTCTTCGTCCGCCGAATATTGCTTCGGCGGGTGTTTTTACCGTGTAAGATGAGACCGTCGCGTGCTGCTGGAACAACAACCTGGCGGTTCTTCACTGAACTACTTCTTCCGTAAGCTTCAAAAGTTTTTTCTTTTTTTCGCACATTATCTCTTTTGCATGCCCGTTAGTTGCAGGATGGTATAGTGCACTAATGTGATGCCTGATGCCGGTTTTTGTTTTCTTCAAAAACTTGTTTATTTTGTTTGAAGCAACCGAACCGCATCTCCCAAAAAAATTTTTTTTGGGAGATGCGGTTCGGCGGTTGTAACGGGCTTTCGCAATAAATCTTACCAAGAAGGAATCAAATATTGATTGACGTGTTAATATTCTATCAATGAGAGAGAGAGAGAGAGAGAGAGCAACTTTAATGGGTCTCCTGCAGTAACCCCTATCATCCCACCCTCTCAGGTGGGTTCTTGGGGCGACGTGGCCGGACGTCTTCTTAGCGGGGAGAGCCGCTCGCGGCGGGCTTCAGCGTACTCGGGTTAACCCTTTCTGCTTCCATCCCGTCCGGTCGCTGCTTCTCGAGTGCCGCTAGGATCTGCTGGACGGCCGTGTGTTGGACGTCGTAGTCTTCGGATCTCTTCGCCTCCTCCATGAGGGGCGGGAGAACGTCTGCACTGTTGTCCGCGTTCGCGCATTCGCAGTCTTCCAGGATGTGGGCCAACGTGGCCCTTTCCTTCCCGCACAGTCTGCATAAGTCTGTTACGTATACCTCCGGCTACAGGTGCTTTGCTGACACTGGGGTTATCACGGAGTTAGTCTGTAACTGGCGGAATACCACCGCCTCCTCCCGCGTCAGACGGGGGTGGGGCAGGGCCATCGTTCTTCTGGCTAACCGGTACCACAGGGTTACCTCGTTGTAAGCGTCCATGGTGTCCTTCTCGGGGCGATCCACCACGTCGGCGGCGGCCGTTACCGGGGCGCGGCCGGCGAGTCCACGCGCCACGGAGTTGGCCGTCTCGTTGTGGTTGGTGAGCCCCAGCGAGCCCGCCACTTCCGCGCCCGCGGGGGCGGGAAACCACTTTATCACCGCACTGGTGATGACTCCGTTGACTTCGGCCTTTCGCGGGATGCGCGCTGCCGCACTGCACACTCGCTGTTTCGCAAAGTTGCGCACTGCCGTTCGCGAGTCGCACAACACCGTCTTCGTTCTGGGGTCCGCGATGGCGAGGGCTACCGCCACTTCTTCTGCCTGGCTGGGCACAGTGGTCCGCACGCTGGCCGCCATCCTGATCTCACCCGTTTTGGCTCCGATCACGCTGACGCTGAAGGCGTCGCCGATGTTCTTGTAACTGGCCGCGTCCACGAACACGGCTCCCTCATCGCCGGCGTGTAGCGCGATCAGCGCCTTGGCTCTCGCCTCTCTTCTTTCTTGATGGAATGTGGGAGTCATGTTCCGCGGGATTGGGCTCACGACGATGTGCTTGCCCAGCTCCCGCGGTATCTGCTCCTGCATCCGGTGGTCGTCTTCCTTGGCTCCGATGCCTAGTTGTTTGAGGATAGATCTGCCGGTCCTGGTTCCCGACAGTCTGGTGAGCTGCGCCGTCTGCTGTGTCTCGGCGATCTCTTCCAGGCTATTGTGGAGTCCCAGGGCTTCGAGCTTCTGCGTGCTCGTGCATCCTAGGAGTCCTAATGCTGATTTGTAAGCTTTGCGGATCATCGCGTCGATCTTCTTCCGCTCGCACTGCCGCCAATTATGGAAGGCGGCGACGTAGGTGATATGGCTCATCACGAAGGCTTGAATCAGTCTGACGAGCCTTGCTTCCTTCATCCCGCTTCTTCTATTGGCGACGCGGCGTATGAGACGCAGTGCCGTGCCGGTCTTAGCTTCGAGCTTGGAGACCGTTGCCCCGTTGACTTTGCTGCGTTCGATGATCATGCCCAGCACTCTAATCTTGGCTACCTCGGGGATGATGTGCCCCCCTTGCGTTCGTATGCGGATTTTATCGCAGTCTCGGATAGTTTGCTTCTTGCGGCTCGCTCCCCTGGGTGGAATCACCATCAGCTCCGACTTTGCGGGGGAACACACCAGCCCCGATCCCTTCAGTTGGTCCTCTATCGTTTTTACTGCTTCTTGTAGTGTATTCTCTATGTGGCCGTCGCTGCCGCCGGTGACCCACAGCGTCACATCGTCGGCATAAACCGTGTGGCGTACCCCATCGACGCTCCGCAGCCGGTTGGCGACTTCGATCATGACCAAGTTGAAGAGCAGCGGAGAGATTACCGCGCCTTGTGGTGTCCCCTCGCTGCCGAGCGTTTTCTCTGGTAGTTGGAGATCCCCGGCGCAGATGTGAGTCGTGCGGTCGGTCAGGAAATCCCGAATGTAATTGTAAGATCTCTGTCCCATGTTCAGGTGCGACACTTGGGCGAGGATCGCAGAGTGCCGGACTTTGTCGAAGGCGCTCTGCAGGTCCAGGCCCAGTATTGCCCTGTTGTCGCTGGTGTGAGTTTCGTAGTCTACTATCTCCTTCTTGAGTTGGAGCATGGCGTCTTGCGTTCCAAGCTTGCTTCGAAAGCCGACGAGAGAATCCGGGTAGAGCTCTGCCTCTTCGAGGTACTGTTGCCATCTGGTCATTAAGATGTGCTCTAGCAGTTTACCCACGCACGATGTTAAGGATATTGGGCGTAGATTCTCGATGTCGGGCGACTTGCCTGGTTTCGGAATGAGGATGGTTTTGGCTTCCTTCCACTGGCGTGGTAGCTTGCCGGCCCTCCAGCATTTATTGAAGTACGCCGTCAGTGCCGTCACGGCCGCGTCGTTCAAGTTTCTGAGCGCTTTGTTGCTGACGCGGTCCGGGCCCGACGCCGAACGCCTGTTCAGGTCTTGCATCGCATTTCGGACCTCCCATTCCTCGATGTCTTGGTCAACCTCGATGTTCTCTGCCCCCTGGTATTCTGGGTGCTTTTCCTTTGGGGAAACCGGGAGGTATTTGGCGTCGAGTCTCCTCTTCACCTCCGCTTCCCCGTGCTCCGCTACCGCCTTGTGTATAATTCTGCTGAGCTTGTACTGTTGTTCTCCCTTGGTCTGGGTGTCGTCGAGGAGGTGCCGGAGCAGTCGCCACGTCTTGCCCAGATGGAGTTGGCCGTCCGCCTCTCTGCACGTTTGCTCCCACTGCTGCCGGCCGAGCTCCTTGCTGTGTTTCTCTATTTCCCTGTTGATTTCCGCGATCTTTTTGCGGAGCCTTCTGTTTGTTCGTTATTGGTTCCACCTTCTCTTGAGGGCAGTCTTCGCCTCGATGAGGTGGGCCAATCTGCTGTCCATTTCGTGTATGTCTTCGTCCGTTTCTATCTCTGTCGTCACCTCCTCGGTCGTTTCTACTATCGCCTTCGACCACGCTTCTATATCTTCAATGTTACCATGCTGGCTTGGGAGCTGACGCCGAAACTCCTCCCAGTTCGTGTACCTGTGTGTTCGTTTCTCTTGGCTTGCACCGTTCCCCAGCGGGACCCGGATCTCTATGACCATGTGGTCGCTGCCGAAGTCGTGTTTGGTGTTTTTCCACGTTGCGGTGTCGTTCCCATTTATTTCGACGAACGTCAGGTCCGGGGTGGTGTCCCTGGCGACCGAAGTACCCGTTCTTGTGGGGGTCTCCGGGTTCGTGATTAGCGTTAGCCCCGCGTCCGTGGCGTCTTGCAATAGGTCTCTCCCCTTTTCGGTTGTCTTATCGTATCCCCAGTCGTAGTGTGGTGCGTTAAAGTCACCCCCTATTACGATCGTGCCTTTCTTTGTCGCACGCAGTGCCCTTTGCATGAGCGTGCGGAACTTTTGCTTTCTATGTCTGGGGCTGCTGTACACGTTGACCGCGAGCACGCTGGTTTTCCTCTTCTTCTTCCCAACGATCACCTCCACCGCGCTGCTATCGGTCCAGCCGCCGGTGGTCAGCTCGTGCTCGAGGAATACGATGCCCTTGCGGACGAATGTGCACACCCCGCCTGTTGGTTTGCGTATTCCAAACTTTTTCTTTTTTTTGTTTAGGGGCTTGGCCGCCTTGGCGTGTGCTCTGTATCCTTGAAGTTGGGGTGTGTCAGTGCATAGTGTTTCCTGAATCATAATGACGTCCGGTTTCCTCTCCATTCCCTGTAGGTGCCGTGTTAGCGTTGCCCTCTTATTGTGATAGCCGTTACAATTCCACTGCCAAATCAGGAGGTCCCTGACCGGCTGCTGGTCTGTTACTGCCCTTTTGTCTGGCTTGGCGTTCGATTTCGCTGTTGGGTTCATAATTGCTGTATTTGGGTGGTGATCTGGGTTTGGGCGTTCTGCACGAATGTCTGCATCTTAGCTTCCATACTCTGCAGGAACGTTTGCATCTGCGTTTGTAGTTGTAGCATTCCGCTTTGTATTTCTCCCAGCGTCATCTCTACCTTGTTGAATTTTTCCTTCATCGAATGTGCAATTTGTTCCCGCTCTTTGTCCATGCGGTCGAGCCTGGCCATGAGCTTTCTCTCTTTGGTATTCTCGATAATCCTCTTTTTGTTGCTGGGCTCCTTTGGCTGTTCCTCGTCGCTTTCGATGCTGCTTTTGGTAGCCTCCTCTTCGGCGATGGCTGGTTCCTCCTTCCTCTTAGGTGGCTTTGCTGGGGTTTTCTTCTTCGAGGATGGGCGGTGTATCTGCTCCACCTCTTGCTCCTGTTGCGGGGTCGGCAGTGACAGTGGCGCTTGACTCGCCCTTATTGCTTCTAGTAGTTTGTCGATCCTTGCGTCCATCTTCCCTTCCATCTTCTGTAGTAGCCTTTCGTTGTTTTCGCTGATCATGTCGTATATTTCTCGCCTTGTCACGGGCGGTTCTCCGGTGTTATGGTGTTGGCATGGTGGCTGCTGCTTGCTGCGGGGCGTTTCTTTCGACTTGCTTCCCTTAACTGCAGCCAACCACTTAAGCTTCCCGTCTTCCTGCTGCGACGGCGGCAGGTGTTTTTGCTGGCTCTTGTGTCTTTCGCGGCTGTCGGTGCGCCGTTGGCTTTCGCTGCACTCGCTTTTCTCCCTGCTCGGCAGCTGTGGAAAGTCCGATGACGTCATTGGTGGTCTTGTCTTCTGGAGCTGTTGCTGTTCGCGTTCCTCTCGGCGCTCCCATTGTCTTTTCGTGACGACGAAGGGGACCTTGAACTTGTTCTTGGAAATTCTATCTGCCGTCGGATGCGCTCCTCCACATAGCTTGCAACTTGGCTTGCATGCCTTCTCGTGGTCCGCGTCGGGGTTGGCCTCCCCGCACGCGAAGCATACTCTGGTCTCCGGGGTTGGACATACGTCGATGCGGTGTCCGACTTTTCCGCAACATCTACACACTTCATGATGTTTCCTGTAAAGCCCGCACTTGAGCAGTGCCGCTCGGTATATTACGTACCGGGGCACTCTCTGTCCTTCAAAGAGGGCGATGACCGCTGTAGAATTTCCAATCCTGTGCGCCTCTAGCGCCGTTGGGTTATACTTTGTCACGACCGCCTCATTTATGTCTTCGGGCGAGTCGTCAATTGCGATACCTCTGATGATTCCCTTCGCCGTCCCTTCGGGCGCGGTTCGGTAGGCGGAAACCTCAAATTCCATGTTGCTGAATTCGACGGTCCTGATCTTAGTGTAAATTTCGGCTCTCTGCTCGCTCGGCGTGCTCACGACTAAGATGTTCTGCGCCGCATTGATGCACACCATGTCTTCGCCCTGGTATTCTTTCGCCGTCCCCGCGGCCGCCATAATGGCGTCCGTGACGACCGGCGTCTCGATTCGAGCTACGTTCAGGCCGCCCCTGGGCCTAATCACGATCTTATGGTCGTCTCTGGGGATAGCCGCCGGCATACGGGCTGCTTTCTCGATATTCTCGGTAACTCGCTTGACAAAGTTAACTCTCTCCTTGGGTCTCGACTGCCGTTCCGCGGTTAAAGATGGTCTCTCACCTTGCAGCTCCTTGGCCTTGCGCATTCTTCTACTCGTCGTGGTCCATCCGCTCGACTCGCCGGGTGTCGCGTCGCGGCCTCCTACTTGAACGTACATCTTCCCTTCATCGTTGCCGACTATCGTGGCCTGCAGGCCTTTGGTTGCCGGGCTCTCGCACACCTCCATCGTCGGTGGCGACGCCATCTTATTCGTACTCGTCGGGTAGGCCTAACACCGGGGGCGATCGCCCCGGTGGCCGTACTCGTGCGCTAAGCCTAAGGCCTAGCAATGCTTGCTCGCCTCGAATTTTCGAAGTCCCAAAAGAGGCGAAAATTCACATACCACTTGCGCGATGTTGGTATCGGCTGGTTCCTCGTACCGTACCGCACACTTTCGTAACAAATAAACTGCAGTTGGCCGGAGCCGATAAACGATAAAAGGCCGTTCCTACCGCTGCCAGCTGAGCACAGCTGGCAGCGGCGCGAGCCCGCCCAGCCCTCTTCTTCTATCAATTAAAATTTCTTCTGCAGGAATGCACGCTCAGTAGACTCAATCTTCCAAGACACCAGTGGAAGCGGACGTCAAGTAAACTGCTTCGCGATTTTACGGTACTTACCTCACCATTATAATGACGACTAGAATAACGTCACGAAATATTGTGTTTCACGAGGTCCGGAAGATGTTGTAAAGGTTGTTACATTGCAGGGCGGGGGGGGGGGGGGGTTCAGAAAACGAACGCCGTTGCAATATTTTCGGAAGTACCGACACACATAATGTTGTAAGTAAGTACCGTAAATCGCGAAGCAGTTTACTTGACGTCCGCTTCCACTGGTGTCATGGAAGATTGAGTCTACTGAGCGTGCATTCCTGCAGAAGAAATTTTCATTGATAGAATATTAACACCTCAATCAACATTTGATTCCTTCTTGGTAAGATTTATTGCGAAAGCCCGTTACAACCGCCGAACCGGATCTCCCTATATCAGACAACAATTTATACCCAGCCTGACGTTCTCGCATACATCCGTTTGTTGGCCCACGCTACTTGAGCTGAGCTGAGCACAGCTGGCAGCGGCGCGAGCAAGGCCACAAGGGGAACGCGATGGTGCTCGAGCCATCCCACTGTGAACCAATGTTTCGGCCACCCCACGGGTGCGTGTCGCCATCTATTAGTTGAACTAACGCCTTGTTCAAGATGGCTGCCGTGGGACCGCAGCCTTAATGACCTATGAAACACGCGTCCGTTTTTCACCCCACGGAATAGAAGTCCCAGAAAAAAATAAAGAAAAACGAGCAGCGTTCACCCCCTCAACTCGCAGCCAGAACAAGCGGAAACGTGAACTGGAGCCGACTATATGCTGCCCATGTTGATCATAGCTACGCGCTGGGGTTGGCAAAGCACAGGGCACGCGCTGAGTTCCAGATATTGTTATGGCTCGGCTATTGTCGTCGTTGCAGCGATTGGACACGGGCCACTACCCGAATGCTTCTCGAGCTAGTAATTATCACGAGCCCAAATCGAGTGCCTACGCAATGCTCGGGTCCAGTCTATGAACCGCATTCAAATATCGTCACTTGGGTGTTCCGCGATCCCCACGTTACGTCATGAAATTTTGCAAAAGAGAGATTGAATGAAAATGATCGCTTTTGTCCTTGAAATTACACCGCAACAAAGGAGTTTCTTGGCCAGCGGAGTTGCGTGCGAGTATCCTTAAGCCCCACTAGTGCCAGTAAGCTCGTGTAAAGTGAAAAACATTCCAACTGAATATCGTTGCACAGCTCCTTTAAGAGCTGCGCTCTAAAATCTCTGTTGACCCCTGAGCTGACAGAGCTGTGTGAGTTACACGCTCGGCGGACCGATGAACCGCCTCCCTTTCATCCCCTCTCCCTACTCGTGGTCATGGACCGACGCGTGATCACGTGGATAAAGATAGACATAGGACAGGTTCGACGAGCACGTAGCTTCCACCGTACTGTCAGCTTAGGAAGAAAAGGAATGTGGTTCTTCCCAGAAAGAAACTCGTGAACCCATCACAGCCCGAAGAAGGATCCACGAATCCGAGTCAAACGATAGCAACAGCACCTTTCAGTGCTCGTATCCTGCCAGACTAATCCCTGTTGTTCAGGTTTGGGGGTTCTAAATTATACTACATTAATTCCTTCCCTTTCCTCTAAAACGACTTCTATCTCCCCCTCTAGCCCCCCACTTTTCTTCCCCCAACCCCCTAAAGCCAGTGACCAATGCGCCCTGGACGCGTACACGATTGGCCCTCCCCTACCCCCTCATCGACTTTTACAACGCCTACACACACACGCTCGACATCCGAGTGTGACAGAGCCTTTAGGGTACCGAAGCGGCTATTGGCTGCGGCAGTCTTCCTTTCTTCTTTCCCTCGTCGCGCCGCCTCTGAGCGTCCCTCCGTATTCAACGTGCGATGAGCCCGACTAAGTTGATTATCCATCCCCAGGAGATGTGCCTTCTTGGTTTGTTTATTTATTGGTGGGGCCGTCCGGTAAGGGAGAAAAATAGAGAATTGGGGATGAAAGAATGGAACGCAAGCCTCCCAGAGGCCAAGTTTCGCTCAGACCGGTCCGTGTGAACGAAAACCGGTGCCTTAGGGACGTGAAGTGTTTGTTCCGAGCGCCGTTACACGGCCCAAGTGAAAAAAGAAAGCCATTACGTGTTGCCGCCGGAGTCCGAGACGGGGTCATGGCGAATCAATGCGGATGCTGGGAGCAGGCTCACCTCCCCGTTGCCATGGTGACAATCCCACCACGTGACCGGGCCGGGACTGGACGCAAGGTGGCCGCGAAGGGAGGTTTCGACGTCCGACAGAAGATGGCGCATTCCGAGGTCCCGCTCCTTCGCCGCAGCAGGGGGGTAAGTCGCTTACTGCGGGCACGCCGATGCTCTTTTCCCACAAAATGAGAACCTTTCTTTTTTTTATCTCGACAGAAATCGTTTTAACGAGGGTTTTCGTTTTTAGCGTGACGCTACCGGTGATGCGGATGCTTGGTTTGCCGCCGCTTGGAGAGATTTCCAGGCGTCGTCGGTGTTGTGGCGATACTTGTAGTTTAATCACTGCGGAAGTTCGGGAGACTCCGGGATGCGCGGTGCATTCCGTCGCAGGCGACATTTTTTTTTTTTTTTTGGCTGCGCGCTCTCAATTTTTGATTAGAAAAAAAAAAAATCGATGAGGCGCGTATTTCTGCGTTTCCTTTCTTGTTATTAATTTCACTGTCATTTTGATGTGGATTAAAAAAAAAAAAGAAAAGCTATTGATGGAAGATGAATATCAGCTGGATTCACGCAGGTTTGCTCGCATTGGAATTACTTTCGATAATCTATAAGCTCCGAGCAGACCTTGGTTTTGATTATTTATTGCGAGCCGGGACATATACAGCGCAATGAGACGCTTAAAATATGACCGCACGTCTTTGTTTCCATTTCTTATTTTGGGAAAGGAGGCCTCGGATGAGAGGGTTTAATCTATGTTTTTTTATTTCTTCATTTCTCTGAGCGGTACGTCGCCTGATAAATACGTTCATTATAAGGCTTACATACAGATAATTTGTGCTACTGTGTGAAGTTAAGTTCGAGTGAACAATCATGAAAAACGTACGCTAATTTCGTCTCGATGCTGATGCTTTTATTGCGGTGGAAAAATTGTGATGTATTTTTTTTTCTTCACGGGGCAATAATATTTTGATTGTGGAGTAGACACAAAACATTGTGCCTACGAATCGAGCTCGGTGCAAACATTTCTTAGAACTGTACATAGTGTTAAGTCATTTAAAAGGAAAAAAACTGTTGGCTATTGTTTTATTAGATATTGTTCTGAGAAATGCCTGTAAACACTCTCCTCAGTAAAGTGCATAAACAATGCTTTCTGGACATCAATTTGTGAAGTCCTGCAGAAATCAGAAAAAAGACGACATTTTTCTTTCACCAAAGCCATTCGACAAACTTAACAGTGAAATGTCATTCGATAAGTGTGATGTTTTGTGGTGAACAGCTAGTGAACAAATACATTAATGAAACAACGCGTAAAAAGTTGTCTAAATCTGTGGCAGCAGTAGCATGTAGAACGTGTCTACATGGATCAGAGCGAGTTTTCAACAGCTCTATTATAAATTTTGTTCTTAACAGTCATTGGGCAATGTTGAGATCAATTGAAAAGTTGAAATGCGTGGCATCGCCAAAGTGGAGCAAGAATTCCTGATTTTCCACATTTATTTAGCTGACACAAGGTACTACATATACTTTTCACACAATCGTCTATGAGCAATTCAGCACACGCTACTCAACTGGGAATAACTGCTAGTATGCATACAGGGAGCGCACTTTACGTACTATGGCTCAAGAGCTGGCAATCAGTAAACGTGCGTGCACACCATGACATGCTTGCTCAGGTTTCTCAAGCCAGAAGCTCTGAAACAGCTAAGCTCGTTTATTTTCGGTAAACGGGGGAACCCACCTGAAGAGTCTATGTAGGGAACTGCCTTGAAGTTCTGATAAATGTCTGCATAATCGCCGCTGGGTCCTTGAAACACACGTGCGTGAATCCGTATACCAGGAGGGGGGCGGATGCTCTCGGGAGTGCCGGGGACGGGTCCGAACCGTGCAGAGTGGCAGATGCCTTCAACCGGGGTCCCACTGCTCACACCATCATACAAAAGACAGTCTGCAATATCAGTGAGCAAAATTTCGCCTTGATCTCTTTGCCGATACGGCATTCGAAGCGCGGATCTCGCCGTGACTCACGTTCGAATATGTATGCAGACTGTCTTTTGTATGATGAATAAGCGGTGTGACGCCGGCTTTACGGTGAGACGCGTCACTCTCTCGATTGCACGGCGTGCCTTCCGTTGGGAAATGTCGACAGCTAGAAACATTCTGCCAGCAAAGGTCGCAGTGTGACGAGAAATTAGAGCTTGGGTATCAGCGGCAGCCGCCTGTTGTCGCCGTCCGGATCAGGCGGTCAAGCCACGGCCAGGAAGATCCCGCGCCGTTGCCGCTCGTTGTCGCGCATCCCGGTGATATGCATTCGAACACGGACGGATGGCCGCTACTCCTGGCAAAAAAATATCTGTCCCCGAAGGCCGCTATTGCACGAGGCAAATATTGTACGCGGCGATCCAATATGCGACATCACATTGGCAAGCCGCCATGTTGAAATGCGTTCAAGGTACGCCTAACCCAATCTTAAAATTTGAGCATTTCAGGATCTGTTCAAGTTAGGGTGGATTTATGAAGCCCGCTTGTCTTGTCTCAAGACAGACCTAAGCAAGTCGAAGTTCGAATTCGGATCAAGTCACGTATGAATTCGTGGGTTAGAGTCACTAAATAAGCTACGTTTCAGAGTAACCACACTTACCAATCTTGGGCTTAAATTCACGGTTGCCAGTTATCTGAAACTTTATCCGAAATCACAGGAAACGCTTTTCCGTCCTCCACAAATGTTGACACAGTTCGCAACAAATAAAAGCAATATTACATGAGCTTTCTAACACCGAATGTAATGCTGAGGAATTCGCACTTTTCAATCATGACAATCGGCACTTGCGTCCGCTCTGCACAAGCACCAAGATGGCGGCGCCCACAACAATGTCGGGGAACAGGGTGCTCATTTAGTCGCTCTAGTCAAGCTGTCGGTGACTCTAGCCATGGTCTGAATTAGGTGCGACGACATCATCTTCTCGGTAGCGCGAATTCGCTCGTCGATATCGCAGCGATCAGGGCGCAGAGCTGAACGAGGGGCCTTTGACCCCCTCGTTGTACGCTTGGTATCATTTTATACGTTCAACAGACGTGCCGGGATAGTTGCTCCAATTTTCCGCTTTTTCGGGAAACGCGCGAAAACGTGTCAACGGCGATGTAACTGGTCCTCTTAAAAAAAATTTGGTGACACTGACGTGCTTACTGTACAGGCGCTCTCATAGGAAGCTAGGCTCAGTCACAATATTCGGGGCAACTTCTGCGCTCTTCTATACGCAGCCATCGCCATATCGAATGGCACAGCTAGCTTCAAGTATGAACGAAAACATTGTTTTAATCTCTCCAAAGCATGGGAAAGGGTAAAGGTTTTAAGCATAACCGTTTCTATTTTTTCTTGTATCGCCTATTAATATTTTTTAGTTTTAAGGTTAAGCGCTTTATTCGTGTTCATAATCCATCCATTTCTTCCCATCATAATCAATGAAGATAGAGTTAATAGTATTATAGTATTATGTTTTTCAGCGCGCATACTTGATAGGTAAGCCACGTAAGTGGGGCGAGTGTAAACAAACCTGGAATTCCTATCGCACATGACTAACACCGTGATCCCAAGGGGTTGTCGCCGCTGCCGTTTGGATGTAAGGACGCAGCGGCAAATTCACCGTGTATTTGGGCCGTTCGGACGAGGAGCTACAGCGGAATAAGTTTGAGCAGAGGGGGTGTACATTAAGAATAGTCTGGGTGGCAGATGTCAAGTGCCCTTTCGACCTTGAGCTTTCTGCATACTGCTGGTTGATAACCGACCAAAAGCCACGCGAGTAGCCGGCTCAATGAAGAGCCGTTTCGCCTTCAGAAAGCCATTTGGAAGTGGCCTTTCAAGACGGAAAAGGTTCGCCAGGCTCACATTATCGTTATTTGGAGTTTCCGTCCACGTGCACGATTCCTCATCGGAGTTGCTTTCGGCCTTCACAAGTCTAAGAAAGACGGCGAGTGGCTCCGCCAACGACAAAGTCAGGAAGCACAATCGAGGACGCATGTAGGTCAGCGAATAGCACGTGAAAGACGAGGCCTGCTCATGACATCATCTTTAGTGGATCTCCGACCCGCCCAAGCGGCGAATACGCTGAAGCTGAACAAGAGTAGCAAAGCGCCAAGCGTCGGTCTTGGCGTCGCCGCCTGCTGTCCGGCTCTGCAAGAAACTTCGAAACGGGCTAGCGGTGATCATGACGCCAGCAAGGCGGCACGGATCCATTGGTCACGACGTCTGGGAAGGGAAGGCCTTATCTTCTTTTAGGTGCTTTTGCGTCAATGATTGGAATCCAGTTCCCTGCAGAAACCCCTGCTCACCCCGTTTTCTTGTTTCGTGCTCGATTTCGTCACGGCGCATCATCGGATGATACGTGGCCAGAGCCTCAAGCGTTGGCTGATCTTATTTTGAAAAAACGGCCACCACCATGCGTGAAGGTCGGCTACCAGCCCATACTCGTAACTTTCACGACCTATAGGAGGCGCACTGGCGTCTATCAAAATGGCTGTCATCAGGATGATCGTCATGAAACTGCAGTGCGAGGTTGGGTCTGCGACGCGTAAGGAATAAGAGGTTTGCTATATACGAGCAGTATTGGAGCCTTACTGTACTTTTTCACGTTTGGAGGGTGCATGGAAGCACCTTTATTGGGAAGGCAATCATTTAGGATCTAGGGAGCACGATTCTCACACCGCGGTACCACCATCGCCGAAAGTTGCGAATAGCCGACCACCTTAACTAACGCAATCGATCGCAAAAAAAGAAAAAAAAAAACGATTTTGAAAACTTTGCTTTTCGTTTAGAAGGTCCAAGAAGCCAATCTGGCGAGGGTTCACGCGGATTCTCGGGAGGATTCACGTGTATTGTCGCGAGAGTTGAATCCGGACCTACGGAGATCTTGCGTCACAGAAGCGTCGCTGTGGGCGGCCTTCCATCATTGGCTCACCATGACGGCCGTAACAGGGTCCATTCCACTTTGATCGACGGAAAGGAGAATTTCGTCCCAACGCCAGATTTGACGGTCGTGGTTTAGGAACGTGATCACCCGGAGCTTTCATCGAGCTCTTTACACGCACCATTACACCTGTCCTCAGCAGCGGATGATAGGTGGCCAGGATTAGGAGCATCGAAGAAGATGATGGTTGTGCCGTCATAGGGCAGAATATTAGGAGGACGTTTTTACTGTTTCCATAATTTGTTCCTCAAATTTTCGACTGGTGACGTCAGGACTGCGTAAAAGTGCGCATTGCCACGACCCGAGCGGTGACGCAGCTAGCACGGCGGTGGAGCCAGTGGACAGCGCAGTAAGCTGTTACGCAATAGTTGCACCTAGAAGTCAATGCCTTTCTCCGTCCATCGCTAGTGAATGGAAGCAGCGCTGCCTAGCTTGCCTCAGCATAACCGCCAGGAAGCGTACGACAACGAGTGCGATGCAAGCAAGCGGCGACGCCAAGACGGACGCGTCTCTCATCGTGGTTCGGCGTGCTTGGGAAAGATCGGGAATCCACTAAGAATGACGTCATACGTGGGCGTTGTCTCGTAGACGGTGTTGATAGTCCGCTCTGCACCTGGCGAGTCGGCCTCGGGCTGGGTCGGCCGAAACGATGCCGGCTGCTGCAGTGGAACCCCCTGCAGCTAAGACAGCGATGACGCGTGATCCGGTGGGACCTGTATCGCATCTTCTTGCCACTTTGGGGATACTGAGACACCCGGGTGGACACTCAACACTCTGGCTAAAGACGCGGTTTTTTGGTGGCGCCGAAGCAGTATGCCTGCTCCGAGATCCCATTCCGACCTCTCCGAGGCTAGCAGAGCGCTGTATACCAATGGATCAAGCCAGAGCTGACAGTCTGTAGAGCTAACAGCCAGTAGAGCTCTACTGACAGCTTCCGATTATCTCAGTTGATAGAGCGCTTCGCTAGTCTCGGAAAGGTCCCGGGTTCGAATCCCGGACCTATTTTGTCAGCGGCCACCAGTCGTCAAGAAGGTGCGAGCTTCTCTCCATTTCAGCTAGAAGCCTCCAATTCATTCTTACGCAAATCTCCTCGGGGACTTCTCCAAAATCTGATCACATCAAATAAATAAACCGAAGAAAAAGCAAATTTGACGATATCGTTGTACTTAAAGGGAGAAACTTTAACGCAGAATACGTTTTTGATGAGAGTAACGCTTTCAAAGCGAAAGGCGCGGAAGCGGAACGCAGAACCGCTGCAACCGGAAAAACGATGTGTCACCGCCGCAACGCGACTTTCTAGCGGGTGGCGCCTCGTTCCTATTGGCTGGCGTAAGCGATCTTCGTGCCACTGTGACGACCAATGGCGTTCTCCTCGTAAGTCGCGGTTTGATCATCGGTACAAGCGATTGCATCGAGATTGACCGACCCCAAAACGTGTTATACGTACGATGATTTCTGATGAATGCTGATAACGTTTTGCTGAATTCTGATAAATGTTTGTAGAGAAGCCATTTAACCAACGTATGTACGACCGCTAATCCGGGGTATTTAAAAATGACTAAATGCCATTCCAATATTCTTTTTTAATTACAGTGCCTACCGCCTGGGATCAAGCTGTAGTATTCTTGGAAATGTTTAGACGAGCGTTTTATGTGGAAAGCTACGCTTTCAAAGTATGAATTGCCGACATGAGCGTAACGTTTTCATCGCTCTTTGTCCCTCGCCGTGCGATTGTTGTACAACCGTCTGAGCAGACAGCAGAAGGTGCTTCCACCGGCCGATCTGCTCACTGCTGCAGACTCGTGCTTGTGCCTCCCTTCTTCCTTGGAACCCCAGAAAGCAACACTGGCGGTAGACATTTCTTAAGCGTGAAGTGTGTAATTGGGTCTGAGCCATCGTCAAACACTCACACAGCCCTCGTGTCCACTACATGCTCAGAGCCCTATACCAATGGCTGTGTCGGAAAAATGGCGCCGCCAGCAACATCCTAATAAAGCCCACTTAAAAAGAAAAGACTAACATAAAAAGAAAAAATCATGAACCATTCCACTCTGCGAAGGTGGATGTCCAGCGAATCTTTTGAGCACACGGCACAGACCTGCCCCGAGGAGGCGGAGGAAACTAGACACGCGCGACGGCACCGCCTCCCGGAGGAAACTAGACACGCGCGACGGCACCGCCACCCGGAAGAAAGTAGACACGCCCGACGGGACCGCAACCCCGGGAGAGCGGAGGGAATACAAACTAGGTACGCAAGCGCTTGAAACGACGACAAAGAGAGGGTGGTGCGAGCGTAGACAAGGCCGACGCGGGTCGCACGCGGCAAATTTTTGAGAAACCTTTATTATCTACCTGAGGGTCTACTACTCTTGAAAATGGTGCCTATTAGTAACTAATCTAATGAAAATGCATATCCAAGTGATGGGACGTATAAGCCTTTGCATAGAATGAAGCAATTTGGCATCAAATTTGGTATCTTAGTTTTTTTTGACGGACATGAAAAAGAAAAATGCACGGAACCCTAGCCATAAACAGCTTCGCTGTAAAAGTTAGTTGTTGAGTTGCGTCGTCAGCGATGAACTGCAAGTGACGGCTGTGCGTACCGCTCATTCGATCCGTTTCGTTGGTTCGCGACGCTGTGAACCGGCCCCTCTCAGCCGCGTTGCTCTGTCAACAGATGTGGGAGCGCACCATGGACGGATATTTGTCGTGGACCGTAATCTGGAATTTGTTTAGGCACGGGGGCCCGAAGGAGCGGTGGATAAATGTGGTTTTATTTCTTTCCCGAAGGGACCGCGAGTCGTTGGGCGGTGCTTGGAAACCAATGACCGAAGAGACCAAAGCGGCTATTGAGTGCAACTTTTTTTTTCTAGAGCATAGTTGTAACCCGAGACTGGGGATACGGACAAGGGACAAAACACAGAACGACAGGGACGAAGTCTCAAACGCAGCTACAAACTTTATTTCACAGGACAAACATATATGTCACTCGCCACCCTCGTCCCCCTCTTTTTCCCTTCCTTTTCCCAAAACTCCACCCCTTCCCTCTTCCTTTTCCCAAGCCCCCGTACATTCCAGTCAAAAACAATTTTGATGGCGCCAACTCCAAGTTGCCGACAGATCCCGTGTCTACAGCCCACACCGCGACATCCCGAGGTCACTCCGGCTCTCCCAAACACAGTCGCAAAGACGCCGACAGAACCCTTGTCCCCCCACACACACCGTGAAACCCCCGAGGTCATCCCGGTTCTCTCAAACCAGTCAGCCGCAAAAATTTTTCGGCTTCCGAACTTAAGTGGACGGACGTGTGACTGATGCATTCGGGAGACGTCTTTATTCTAATGGTCTCTCTCACTAATCTTTTCATGTCGTTGTTTTCTTTTTCTACAATCTTTACGTCTCCCCAGGCTGGAGTGCAGTCGGCACATTCATTCAAATGTTTAGCTATTTCCGAATTCGTATCATTGTTTTTTACATTTCTTTTATGTTCCGATAATCTGTCATTCACACATCTTTTGGTTTGACCTACATAAATGACACCACATTTCATTGGTATCTCGTACACTACACCGATCGCGCATACTGTAGACTTCTCTCTGTGCGCCCTTTTACACTGGTTGGGTGTTCTCAAAAATGGGGTCAACCGGTCCAATCTGAAATCCCTCTCAAAAACTACGTCGGCGCCGAACTTCTTTGCGCACGCCTTTAAGTTGTGTGAGATGTCATGGTGGTACGGGATAACCGCCCAACGACCCCGCCGGGGCTCTAGACTTCCTTTATTTCCCGAAACTATCTTTTTTATCTGTCCAATTATGCTATCACCCGAAAACCCAGCATTCCTCAGTCGACACATCTGCTTCTCCACTGCCTTACTAACGTAGTGGGTGCAAGATCGGTTTAAGGCATTGCCTAATAATGATCTAATAATGCCGCATTTAACTGTCCTGGAGTGGCAACTCGAGCGCGGCAGGATAGGTTTCGGCATGAGTTTTCCGTACTCCCAGCATATACCATTTTTCACGTGAATCTGCAAATCCAAAAACTGCAAACTCCCAGCTTTCTCTCTTTCTAGCGTAAATTCCAATTCTGGTGCGGACTTCCTGACTATTCTTTCCAAATCTCTTCCCAGCTTTTCTTCTGCCGTACACACTAAAATATCATCGACGTAACGTCGGACAAAACCTACGTTCTCTGGCGTTCCTCCAAGAAAACTCAACACACTGGAATCTAGACTGTTTAAATAAATCTCCGACAGAATCGGCGCCACCGCTGACCCGATACATACACCCTCTTTTTGAATATATTTTCGTCCACTGTACTCAACCACTGTTGATTGCAAGTAATAGTCTAAAATACGTAAAAAACTGTCAACCGAAATTCCTGCTCCAGACTGAAATCTTACAAGATTTAGCTCCAGGTGGTCTTTGACCCGTTCCATCAGGAGATTTTTCTCCAAGGAATAGTATAAGTTTTTTATGTCCATTGAAAATCGGTGTAGTGTACGAGATACCAATGAAATGTGGTGTCATTTATGTAGGTCAAACCAAAAGATGTGTGAATGACAGATTATCGGAACATAAAAGAAATGTAAAAAACAATGATACGAATTCGGAAATAGCTAAACATTTGAATGAATGTGCCGACTGCACTCCAGCCTGGGGAGACGTAAAGATTGTAGAAAAAGAAAACAACGACATGAAAAGATTAGTGAGAGAGACCATTAGAATAAAGACGTCTCCCGAATGCATCAGTCACACGTCCGTCCACTTAAGTTCGGAAGCCGAAAAATTTTTGCGGCTGACTGGTTTGAGAGAACCGGGATGATCTCGGGGGTTTCACGGTGTGTGTGGGGGGACAAGGGTTCTGTCGGCGTCTTTGCGACTGTGTTTGGGAGAGCCGGAGTGACCTCGGGATGTCGCGGTGTGGGCTGTTGACACGGGATCTGTCGGCAACTTGGAGTTGGCGCCATCAAAATTGTTTTTGACTGGAATGTACGGGGGCTTGGGAAAAGGAAGAGGGAAGGGGTGGAGTTTTGGGAAAAGGAAGGGAAAAAGAGGGGGACGAGGGTGGCGAGTGACATATATGTTTGTCCTGTGAAATAAAGTTTGTAGCTGCGTTTGAGACTTCGTCCCTGTCGTTCTGTGTTTTGTCCCTTGTCCGTATCCCCAGTCTCGGGTTACAACTATGCTCAATTTACACCAGCTAGCCTGCACCCTCACCATTGCTTCATTTTTTTTCTAATTTGCTGCGTGGTGGTTTCTACTATTGTGGTGTATAACCCCTTCGTTCAGCGCCACAAGGTGGATTATTTGCCGCCAAGAGGTAATCCTCTCCTTGTTTGTTCCGCTAAGGGGTGTGGCCGTACGAGCGAGGAAAAAGAAAGTTGGCATTAACCAGGTTCTGAGAAAAAAGAAAAAATAATAATCCGACGAATGCGCGTTCGGAGAAATCAAGCGCATGTAAGCAAAAATATTAGGTTATGGCATCCTCCAGTAACGTTGAGTAACGTTGAGTCCGTGATAATAGGGACCTTTAGCAAACCGTTGCCGTGCTCTGTGTACCGCACTATCGAAGCCTTTGAAGGATGCTTTTATGCACGCGCCCGGGTGATACCAGGACTGCGGGGCGCGGAACACTGTAATGGTTTGCTAAAAGTCGCTTTACACACACACACACACACACACGCACACACACACACGCGCACGCACACGCACACGCACACACACACACAGAGAAAGAAAAGAAAAAGCCTCGACCAAAAGAGTTTTTTTGTTTTTTTTTGCAAAATGTAGTGATGTCTTTTTCTTGTGCTTCGAGGCGAAAGGAGAAGCAGCCTTCGAAGGGCGCGTCTCGTCGGAGACAGCGTGGCCGGCGAACCACACCGTCCAATTAAAGGTGCCCTTTTTCGAGAAGCAATCGATACCTCAAGATGGAGATAGCGTCCAGCTTTGCTCCTTCGTCCGTCCAGACGGAAAAACAAAAGCATAAAAGCAAGCATAAATTGTCAGCCATCGCAGAAACTGCAGCGTGACAGCGGTGCCGATGGACGGGCGGGGTTTCCGCGACGCGCTCTTATTTACGGCTTGTAAAAATACTCCGTGTGCGGGCGGTGGAGCTCTCGAGACGGGAGTCTACAGCTTGTCCGGAAAGCTTCGGGGATATACATCTCGCGTTGGAGAGCGGGCGCCTGGGGCTGACAAGGTCGCTCGGGACATTATCACTCTCATCATCATCGTCATTATCGATACCACGATTATCACGCAGTAGACGTTAGGCGGAGTTTTGTTTCTACCGCGACCAATCTTGCAGAAATGACGCTGACGGATGCCCCTCGCTTTCTGCGACGTCGGGTGAAATGACGCCTTTTTACTGAGTGGCGCCATGGTTTTTATGGAATTAGAAGACCGAGCTACTGCTGGAGTCCTTATGCCGGAGCAGGCGATGTTAGGCGTTGAAGAACTACGCGGGCATTCCAAATGTATTGGAGGAGAGTTCTTTGCACGTAACAAACACCACCAGCAGCATAACGCGATCATCCTGTGTCTGAATGGGCTTCCTATCTTCTATTGCCACTTTGGAACAAAAAGAAACACATTATCAGAATTATTTAAAAAAAAATAACGTAAATTACACGTTTTTTTTTAGAGAACTAAAAAAAAAAAGGGCATTTGATCAGCGTCCACGCTGATCAAATGCACCTGAAAATGATCGGTAACTTGCACTGTCGTTATCTCTAAACGCAATTGTTCGTGTTCTCCAGCGTGAGCTGGTTCGTGGCCCCTTTCTTGGTTTCGCGACGGCGTGAGCGTAAAACAAAATAAATAAAAAAAGGCTCGGGAATGCACGGTTCGGTACATGACCGGACCGTGATGTCACGCGACCGGATAATGTGATTCAGCTGCGTGCAAAATACAACAACAACAACAACAACAACAACAACAATAACAACAACAACAGAAAAACAAACACATCACAACCTTAAAATTAATTATTCATGAAAAACGTATCGACGCTTAATCAACGGAACGCCATTTCAATATCTGATCTCCGTATGACGGACGATCGGCGCAATGTCAACTGATCGTCATCGTCATATCGTCCAATAAGTAGCGCAGCGGACGCTGTCGAAACACATACCCGTCATATGATCGTCCCGCAATTTTAGAACAACCTTCCGTTGGCTTGGTCAGCGGCACCGATAAAATAAAAAACCAAAAAAAAAATGACCGCATCTCCACGTGGTGAATGATGTTGACTGGGGCGAAGCTCTGGTGGTGCTGATGATACTGATTTTATTATTCATAGGTAGTGCTGATGGGTCTGATTTTTTTTTTATTGCTCATAGGTAGTGCTGAGTTCCGGGTTGCGTTGGTATGGAATGTGTGGTATGGAACGTGGTTATATACGCATTTGAGCATTTGACCGCAGCGCCCTCTCGTCTATAAACGCTGAGCCAGTGCATGCAAAGTTTCAGCCATGACATCCCCAGCTCTTGAGGTACTACCACATCTCAGAGCCCCCTACTCGTCCCGCAGTCGTGGCCGAGTGGTTAAGGCGATGGACTGGAAATCCATTGGGGTCTCCCCGCACAGGTTCGAATCCTGTCGACTGAGCAAACATTTTTTCCTTTTTAAGAAGACAGATGGGATGGCAATCGATGTGAGCACGGATGCCGGACAAGGCTAGACCTTAAGGAGACTCGCCCCTAACACCTAGAGATTACAGATAAGATGCTTTGAATCTGGCGGGTGCTTCGTAGTGGGTGGAGATTTCGGCAACGCATAAACGGGGTTTCCGGACGCTCTAAAATAATCGTAAATAATCGGCCACCCAAGATAAGCTTGGTTGGTTTTGAACGTAAACATGGAATTATTTTCGGTGTTTTCGCGAGTGTCCGATGTGATACCGTAGGACCGGTCCTCCAATTTACACTGACTCGCATTTTGCATGGTGACAATGAAAGCAGTTAAAAAAAAAAAAAGAAAAAAGAAAAAAAAATACGAAAAAAAGAGAAATACAGATTGATTTGCAGTTCGTTACACCGTGTGCTGAGAATGCAAATGGCGGCGTCATATCGGTGGTCGTTGAACACGCATTCCGCAGAGCCGCTATCAAATAGTACTTTGGTCAGTGTGACCCTCGGGGAGCGGTTTTCGCAGTTTTCTGTCAGAAAGCTGCTTTGTGGCCACCCGCGTGCCTTCCGCTCGTCCGTGTCCTCAGTCCCGCTGGTCTCGGGGTGCCGATCATGAACCATTGCGCTAGCTCGAGTAACTTAGTACTTTATTTAAATACAAATAAAAATACCTAAAAAGTTCCTTTTCAGCTGGCGCGGCTTCAGGTGTTCGATCGCCACTTTATGCCGCGTTCAACTGCTAACGCACCGAAGCAGGTGTGTGAGGCATCGTTCAACGACCCTCCCATTGGTCACACAACAAGTGTCATGGTAATGAAGCAGTTTGGACCACGCTTGAGACGTGGATAACCGTGCCATCGTGCCCGCAACAAACACAGTGTCCTTTGTATCATCTACGAGCGGTGGGGCTGCAACTCTCTGCTCTCCTTGCGGACAGCAGGCTGCGCGCCCGACGTGCATTCAATCAGGCCGTCTCGCAGCTACATCGCGTCAGTGGACTAGAGGTAAATGCCCGCATCAACTCGTCGTTTCGCAGCGACACCGAAGAGATATAAACAAACGGCAGGGACGACCGTTGTCGGCCATCTCCCCCAATGTCGTTGTCCATCTGCCTTTTTTTTTTCTTCTTTCTATCTTTTCGCTTAAGCCGAGCGACGAGCTCGGAGACAGCGTCTTCTTTGGCAGCGTCAAAGGGGACGACAGCGCCGGGAGGTCGAGGAGGGGGCAGGCGGCTCTCAGACTCCTAATCCTCGCGAGGGTTTTACACGCGCGGCGGCAGGACGACGAGAGATAAGAAATAAACGAGAGCTCGTCGACGAGACGGGGCGCGTCGTCTAGGAGTTGTTTAAAAGGGTCAGGCGAATTTGACGACGGAGACGTCGCCGTAACCATCCACCCATAAAGTCCCAAGAAAAGGGTCCAGCATTTTTGTTTTGTTTGGTTCCGTTTTTACGAGAGGCTGAGATTCTTTCGGCCGGTCGCGCCTTTGCGATGCATTTTTTTTTTTTCGTCGGGCATCGCGATTGTTTAGGCGACTGGTTCGAGGCGCGTAGTTAAAGGCACTAAGAAGGACGGAAGATTCGGATGGGGATGGCAGTCGTTGCGATAGACGACTGCCGGGATTGGGAGACAAAAAAGAATTGTGCGACGATTACGCGACGGGATGCGTTTAGACAGCGGTAGCTGCGCTACTTATTCGACAATAGGACGATGACGATCGATGGACATTGCGGCATTAGTGCGTCATACGGTGATCTGAGATTGAAATGACGTTGCTTTTATCTAGCGTCGATACGTTGTTGATGAAAAAATGTTTTTAAAGTCATGGTGTGCTTTTAACGCCTAATGTAGTGGAGAAACTGAATTTGTACATAGCCCACGTGACGTCAATTTCTTCGCTAAATTTAGCGGGGAACCTGAATTTGTCCCGTGACGTCAGGTCATGTGAAATCAGTTCTCCCGCCAAATTTAGCGTTGAAACTGAACTGGTGCATAGGTCACGTGACGTCCTTTTTTCCGCTAAATTTAGCGGGGAAACTGGCGGTGTTTACGCTCACGCCGTCACGAAATCGGGGAACGGGCCACGAACGGCTGTCGCTGTAAAACAAGGACAAATATAGAAAGGACACCACGCGTGTTCGAAGAAAGCTCACTTGGCTCTTTGCATCACTGCCAGTCTAGGCTTGCGTCTATGCTCGAAAAATCCACTGGGGATTTTACAACGCCTACACACATCCACTGCGCATACGTATCACGTTCAACAAATGACGCGACGCTCAAATAAATCCAAACGTGACGTTCGTTGTTCCTGCGGAGATTTTGTTTTGGATCAAAGCCTTTTTTCGGGTTTTTCATCCGCTGGATATTCTTCTCCGTGAAAACGTGGACTGACGGGCCTTTTTGTTCGGGTGTCGCAAGTCCCGGGGTTTGGTTTTTGGAGCCGACGTTTACGATCCGAGTTGGTGCACTGCTAGCATTTGGGTTATGGGGATATTTATGCAGCGTGTAGTTGGTCAGCCATTAAAGTTGCGACGAGTCACACGCTGTGGATGAGCAATTTAGCCAGTGCAGTACAACCGCTAGCCTGGGGTCTTTAACGTGCACCACGCAGTAGTGATACACGACCGCACGCCGGTACGATGCTCATCCAGATCGAAACGGGCAGGGGTGGGGCTCGAACCCAGAATCCCTGGGTTCTGCAGCGCGAGTTTTCGCTCCACGCGCGTCGAGCTGGATGTGCGCTTCAGCCCACTCGGCCACCAATCCCCCCACTCCTAGCATGATGTTCCGCTTTGCTATACTCAAGCTGCGTTTCGAGAACAACACAATATGGCGTCCAGTGAATACACGTGGCGTGAATTCGGCCGCTTCAAATAAGAGCACTGATCGGAGTTTATCACATACCACAACGGGTACAGGTGCAGTCAACTATCGACATTCCAAATGGTCGGGGCCGTCAGCTAGCTTCTTGTTACCTTTAGAACGACACATTTCGCTCCCCTTACCTCGCAGTGAGGATTCGGACTACAGCTGGATACGAGTAGGGTGCCTTCATGTGCGCTTCGCTTGGGGTGATGACATCTGGCCATTTTGTTTCGAACGCTTATTTTTATTTTTTGTCCCGAAGCGCGTGAAGGAGCGTGTCCCT
>NW_024609846.1:28427359-28647359 GCF_016920785.2 Ixodes scapularis
AACGCACAACGCTCTGGTATCGGCGTTAAAGTGGTTTGCCTCGATTTTTATCCACTACGTTCAAAACCTGTGGCGGCTGTTAGCGCAAGCGAGCCCCGAGAGGCTTGGCCTTCGGGGAGGTCATAAAAAGACTTCCTAATGTGATTTGACCGCTGTAATGAACATTAATAAACGCACAATGTCTGGCTCACGCGGTGCCGTGGGCTGCGTCCAGAGCGGCCAACGTATAGCACGCGATTACGAGAGTAACGACAGTCAGCGGGACCACTGTTCGCCCTACACAACACGAGAAGCGAAGCAAGGCGCACCGATGTGTTAGGCCATTATAAGTCAGGGTGTTCTCTGTGGCCCTGTCGTTTTTGTTGCTGTGGACACAATCAACTTCCCTCGCTTTAATTCGGCATCCATCCCGACGACCTTCGACAAGAAGCAGTCACGGAAGCAACAAGAACCGAGCAGAACTCGCGAAATGACCTTTTCCGACCAGTTCAGTGTTTGGCCGCTAAATGCCGTCCGTTTTGATAGAATCGGGAATGTCGTTTGCTGTGTCCACCTCGTATATGGTGTGTATCTGTGGCATCTAGCCGGGCATGCAGTGCGCTCTCGGATGTGGTGCCGAACTATAGCTCACTTGTAACGCATTACTCATTTTCGGCCAAGAATTTACTCGGTTTTTGTTCGCAAAAAGCAACTTAATTCGTCATAACAGAACTGAACCTGCGAGAGAGAAGGAGGAGGAAGACACGTATACAAAATGTGGAAACACACGCCGTCTCCGAACACGGTTCGGTTCCGTGACGGCTCGTGTTAGCTTGCAATCGGGGCTCACAAGGGGACTACATCGCCAAGAAAAGTTGTCCCCGAGTAGAGTGCGACTCACGGGAGCCTGCGGTAGCGGCTCCCGTGAGAACGTTATGTTCCGCCGCCCCGTCTTGAGATCACTTGGAGAGCTTCTGTGTGGTTCAAACTCCAGCCGTGCGCAGCGGACGTATGACGGCACAATTTTGCAAAACGGCCGGTAGTTAGCGTCGCGGACACCACAAACCTCATACACTCGAAGCGCCAAACGCACACTCGGTAGATGCAGAGCCCATAAGAAAGTCGCAGTAAAGCATAGACTTTAGTTGGGAAGAAATCTAAACTTTTCTTCATTATCGTGATAAACCGGGTAGCCCATGTGCGCGTCGACCACCCAACGCATCCGAGACCTCCCCGTAACCCCGGGGCCCGAACCATGTGACTCAAGGCTGATTCTGCGCCTCGGGTTTATCAGAACGATCGAGACAAGTTTAGGCCGGTTCACACATGCAGCGAAGCACTAATGTAGCGCTTCTCACGTGTCGTCTGCTACTTATTGTCTGCCATGAACAACAGTATTGACGCTGCGACACAAAGCTGGTGAACGCTCCCGTCAGCACGCGCTTAGCACCAGGTCAGCGCTACGCTTGTAGCGCTCCGCTACATGTGTGAACAGGCCTTTTATAATATCCTAACGTGTACTTGCTTGGCTAGCATGCATGCATGGACGTCCCGTTGTCGAGTGGTATCAAACACTGTTGTTTGCTGGCAGGCGAGTGATTGCATTGCTGAAGCTATTCACGAATTTGTCAGCGAGATGTTGAGGTGTCTGGAAGTTGTCTGATCTATGGTTGTCGCCTTACGGCGTACCTCAGTGACCATCGATTCATTGTGGCTACGCGAAATACAACATACTCGCTGTAAAAGAAAAAAAAAAACGTGTTATTAGGCAAAGGAGAGCGAACTCGACGCGAATGCATGCCGTTTCAAAGCACATGTCTCCCCACGGACAAGATGAGCTGAAACAATTCATCCGGCCTTTTCCTGTGTCTCCGGTGGCCACGAGCTTCGTCAGCTCCGTGCTCCGAAGTAGGGGACCTTAACTTCGTATTCCGTTCCTCTAGTTCGGGCGACAGCTCTCTCGAAAACCGGCAGGTAAGCCGAAGAAGCGTCAAAGACTGATTCAGCTCATCCGCGATTGTACAAAAGATCAACCGAAAACCACACGAAACATGCGAAAGTCGTTGCACGCGCTTATAAAGGAGGGTATTTACTCCATGATACTCGAAAATTTAGTTGTGTTCACTTGAAATGAAGAGCTTGCTGGAAACGGTAATTAGAAATAAGGGAATTCACAACGAAAAAAACAAAAAGCACTAGGACGGACGAGATCTTTTCACTTACTAAAACAAGATATACGTAGTTGGCTTAAATAGAAAATACAAATCTAGTTTTCTATGTGGTGAAGTTTTTATGTTTTATTTTTTCGTCGGTGCGTCCCGGCTTTTAGAGGCCAGAACACACGTTTAAGAAACTAAACAAAAGATCGGATAAAATTTGGAACACACGAAAATATTTGTTTCACTCTTTTTCCAAAAAACAATGAGCGTACAAATCGCAAATAGGTTCTAGTAAAAGCATAATTGTAATTCCCATACCGCAAATAGCCGCTTGCTACCGTGCAACTTATTTCGCAAGTTTAAATTTTTGTGCAAGGTTAGATTGTGTTTCGCCCATGTATTCAAGATTTTATTGTTGCAAATGTGCGGGAATTTATATACAACGCTGCAACAAAACGTGCTATATTTTATATTCGGTTTGTCTTTGTTCTTCATTATTTATTTAATAATTACCCCGCAGCGCTCAGGGGTGTTACTGCAGGGGGGTTTACAGAGATGAAAAGAAGCACACCTTCATTTGAACAGCACACTTGTTCTTCCGTGAGTCGATCTCATTCTGCAATCGTTTGAACAAAAATAGAATTGACAAACATGCTTGCCCTAGCGCAGTACTCCCTAATTTTAAGACTACGATCATTCCGACTAGATACATAATATTTTGGGTAAGTCTCGCTATTTATATTATCCGAAAGAATTTAATCATCACCAACGCGCTCACCATAACTTTTCTCGCTATGTACTCCAGTTTTATTTTTGGCTATTGTCAACAGAAATTTTAATGGCAATATTTCTCGGCGCGCGGTTCGCAGTTTAGCACTATTTTTTTTTTCTGTGCAGCGTTTTTTCCTTTAATATCTCCTGAGAACAAACCTAACATCCCTGTTTCGTATTTTTGAAGCGTATCTATTAACGTTTTTAGGGAGGGGGGGGGGGGGCTGGGTTCCCGACGGGACATGCGTACTCTAGAATGGGTCGAACAAATGTCAAATAAGCGGTTGTCTTTAAGTTAGGCTGTGAACACTTTAAATTATATTGAATGTAATTAATGGCGCTACCAGCTTTTAGTATTACTTCTTCTATCTATGTCTGTTAGTTTATTATTCCTAAGGACATTTATTTTGTAAAAAAAAATCAAAGGATCATGGAGCAACAAAAAGATTAGGCTGTGCATGGGTAACAATTTTTTTTATTTATTTATTTGTTTATTATCTTAACCTTAGCGACGGATGGCATTGGAGTTGGGAAAAGGGGGATCTAAACATCAATTATATTCAGAAGCACCATATCGGATCGTCTTAGGAAGCGCTATATGCACACACTAATGCATACAATAAGTAAGGGCATTTGAAAGCAATATATACACCTCACGAAGCAGGAGAAGATAAAAAGCGCCATTCTCCGCAATTTCAAAAACTTCCGAGGTCAACTGATTCGATTCTCCTATTGTTTTCGGGAAAAAAGATGATTTGAACTGGTTGGTTTTAAATTTGTGTTCACCTTCCTTCTGTTGATTGTCAAGACGTTGTGATATATATATATATATATATATATATATATATATATATATATATATATATATATATATATATATATATAGTGTGCGTGTGCGTGTGTGCGTGCGGGGGGATGTAAGTTACATGTTACATGTTCAAGAAAATTGCCAACCCAAAGATTGCTTCAACGTGACATGCTGAGTTGTCTTTTGTAATTTTCATATACATATCTGGGCGCTAGGTTTTAGAACCTCTCGAGTTTATTCTTATTAACAGCCGTTTGCGCGTCCCAACTGTACAAGAATACTCGGGATATACCTAATATAAGTCTTTTACAGAAATCTCGCGCACTTTCCGGGAATTGTCCGGTATTTCGTCGTAAGAATCCCAATATTTTACAAGCTTTTGTAGTAATAAAATCTACATGTCGATACCAACAGAAAAAAAAAAATTGGGTTGTGTGTGTGTTTATACAGCCTAGAACTTCGTCTGCCTCACAGGGGCGACGAGTCTCCCAGCTGTAGATGAGAAATTTAGCCAGTGCGGTACAGCCACTAGCCTGGGGTCTTTAACGTGCATCACGCAGTAGTGATACACGACCGCACGCCGGTACGATGCTCATCCAGATCGAAACGGGCAGGGGTGGGGCTCGAACCCAGGATCCCTGGGTTCTGCAGCGCGAGCTTTCGCTCCACGTGCTCCGAGCTGGTGTGCTCCAGACCACTCGGCCACCGATCCCCCCAACCAACAGAAAAACTGTGGTAGGAATACTCCCAACTATTTAACTTTAAAAACTGCTTACTGTCAATAATGTAAATATTAGTAGAGAGTTCTTTTCCTTGTAGAACACATATCCACGTTTTTTTTTTTTTGTTTTTTTTTAAGTTTAACTTTGTTTTTCATTCTCGGCACCACATGCATATTTTGTCAAGGTAGCGTTGTAATGCATAGGTGTCTTCCACACTTCCAATTTCTCGATACAGGACACCGTCGTCAGCAAACAATCATATGTGAGAAGTAACGTTTTCTGAAACGCCATTCATATAAACAAGGAACAGCAACAGGCCCAGCACGGACCCCTGTGGGGCGCCCGACGCGTCACTTCGATAATTTGAGATGAAGCTCCATTAATGTATTGAGATCTTAAATTCAAACATTCCTGAATCCGGTTTAGTATACAGAGATTGATATTGAAGTAATGTAATTTGCGAATAAGTAAATTATAATCAGCAACATCAAAAGCTTTTTGAGATTTATAAATACAGAATCTATGCAACTGCGCTGATCCAACTTTGAATTCAAACGCCGTCAGCTGGGTCACACATGAAACTCCTTGCCGAAAGCCGTGCTGGCTTGGATTAAGCGAGGCATGCATATTAATGTGTTTTATACTGTTAGCATATAAAATGTGTTACAATGTTTAGCAAACAATATTTTTTAAAGAGATGGGTCGATAATTAGTATTGAGCTCCCTACGTCCAGATTTGTGCACTGGGACAACAGATGCCTCCTTCTAATCGAAAGGAAGTCAACATGTGTACATAGATTTAGTAATGAACACCCTCAGGAAGGGTGAAACGAACCGTGCAGTCGGATTCTCCTGATTCTAATCTAATCTCTCAAGTAGTAGTGTGATTTCTTGTTAGTCTATTAAGATTTCTTTCATTGTATAAAATATTATTCGTGCTGGGCATGAAGTAGCAGAATTTAACAGGCAAAAAAAAAAACTTATCGACAAATTTTTTTTAGACAGTTTGAAGGCCCAATGCTATTTTCTATTACGTTTCCGTCATGGGCAAGTGGAGGAATGCATACCTCATCTTTTCCATTTCGTTTAACGTACGTACAAAACTCTTTGGGGTTGTTTTTTTAATCGCGATAAAAATTGCTAATGAAAATTGATTTTTTCTTGACTCATTGCTGTTTCAAATTATATACTAAAAGCCTGCAATTTTGCTCTACACTCTGAGATTGTTTTTCTTCTCTTCAAGTTATTAAATGCCCTTTTCCTGGAAGACGTGCCAAGAGGCACGTCTTCCAAACGGACCCCCTACCGAAAAAAAAAACACACAAACAGTATAAACTGGATTATGAAACAGAAAATCTGACTGCTGTACCATGGTGGAGAGCAGAGAGCTATCTGATCAAGGGCAGAAAAAGGGCAGGAATTTCACTCGGGCTTCGCGCATCCCACAGCGGATGCATTGTCGCTTTAAAGGACCCCTGAAAAGAAAAAAAAAAAGTTTTTTTTTTAACAGTGTGGTTGGGACACGCGTGTCAAAAAAAAATAATTTTACGCGAAATAAAGAAAGGTTTAGAGCAATATTGACGGCGCGAGACGCGATTTATTCGGTAGTCACCTCCTTTCCACTTGTTTCCTCTCTCGGCACTTAGGGCGCGTGGAGGAGAGGTAGATCGGGATCGGGATCGGCTTGGCCTTCATGTTGAGGTGGAGAGAGTGTACGACCATCTCGTTGAGCGAATGACCTCTCCGTGACGTCATGAACTTGCGCGCAGAATTTCAAATAAATCTCTCGCCGTCAATATTGCCCCCAAAAAAATATTTTTCGCGTGAAATTTATTTTTTGGCACGCGTGTCCCACTACACTGTTAAAAAAAACAAAAAAAACAAAACAAAAAAAACAGCTTTTTTCTTTTTTCAGGGGCCCTTTAAGTGTGATTTCGAGTCCGACCGAGTGCGAAATTTGCTATGGCAACATCTTCGTCGGATTCAACAAAACGGGGTAGAAAGCGGTTTTGTTGGAGCCGACGCAGCTGTTGCCATAGCAACCCTCGCCCAAGGACCTCACACAGACGCTGTCGCACGCCGCGTTACTTGAGCCCCGCATCTCATGCCGTTCGCCTAAGTGCGGCCTACCTTCGACACAATTGTGCCGTGGCAAGGCGGTCCCGTTCAGTCACGTCTCTCGTCTTCCAGCGTGTTTGGTACTTTCCAGCTGGTTCGTGGGATGAAAAAGCGCCGAAAGCGACACTTGACTGCGTTCGTCATTTTCCTGCCGGAAGTTTCAGTGAGCCAAAGGCAGGAGGTGTGCTGTTATGTAGCGGTTAGGAGTGGGCGAATAGCGGTTCGAATGGAATGGCACAGCGTCAGAGATGCGGTCGCTTTGCCCACCAACCACTGTGAAGCTGACCAATATGTTGTTCAATTCGAATCGCACCCACCCGCACTTTTAGTTGTGTGCCTGCAATAGTCACAAAAAGCTTAAAGGGGCCATGAAACGATTTTGAAATCGAATTACATCCACGCACGTTGTAAAAGATGTGAAAAAAAAAACAACCCAGAACACAAAGATAGATTGCCAAAAAAAAACTTTTCGCTATAGAACTTTTAAAAGAAAAGCGGACTCTTTTATTCCTTCTTTCTTTCGAAAGCTGTCTGCCTTTTCACTGCGATGCATCCGCGGTGCCAAGGTACATCAGCCAAATTCACGTCGCGTATTGGTTAAGAGCCTACCTCACCAGTATCGCGATCGTAAACAATAAATAGTCTACGAATGTTTCTTCAAAGCTTTGTTAAAGAATATCCTTATCTACATTTTGTCGAATAATTAGCGATGTGACGGAAATAGACCCTTTCCAAAATTCAGTCTGGCCACCTTGATCACTATCATCACCTGTGGAACGGCGTCTGTGCCGTACCAATGGCGGCCTTGTAGTGACTGATAAAGTAAGACATTGAAGATGCTCCCATGCGTATGATGCGAGGCCCGTACATTCGGGAAGTTAGTACGACGCCACGTAGGAATGGAACACAAGAGGTACGTAAGCGATCATTTCTAACTCAGGTTCAGTCAATCTGTGGGCGGCACACAACCGGCTTCAAAGCCCCTTGGTGAATACCATTTTATCAAGGCGTCTATATCGGTTGGAGCTTTGTTCTCACTGCAGGTTCTTGGCCATTACCGAACTGAAAGAGCTAACATTGAACAGTTCCTCGCGTGCCGTTGACTTGCGAAAGTGACGGTGCCCGGTAAAATACAAGTTCATTTCGCCACTGGTATGGCAAAGCCTAAACTGCTATACGAAACACCAGATGGCACTGAATTTCTGAAAGGGTCTATCGCCGAATTTTATAATGCTCGGACTCTGCGCCATCTATCGTGTGGTAAACGAGGCGGGAGAAAGATAAGGCTGCGTCTGCGCTTTTTCGCCGTTCCTGCTTTCTGCTGAAAAGCATGGTGTCGGTGCTGATGATTGACGTGATCGGCGTGGTGGAAGCTTATCGTTTCGCGTATAGCGCTATCCTTGACTGAATTCTCGTCGCGTGTCGCGATGATAGCCTAGCACGTCCTAGAAAGGAAGATCCATCGACTCGTGCGGCGATGTTGTGGTGGCACCCTTAAGACGGCAGAAACGCTATCTGTCGTCGTGATTGTTTACTTCGACTACAATGGTCCTTTCTTAGCATTTGTGTCCTCGAACACCTCCCGGATTTCTTATTTTGCGCATTCCATGCGTGTGCTCACGTTCGAGGTATTACTGGTGGTGCGTACTGTATTTAAAGATGTGTATGGAGGATGCGAATTGTGACGCGTGTTCATCACCCGAGAAAAGTGATTAGTATTATCATTTCTGACCAATCCCAACGTCTATGTGTTCACAAAATTATATTTCTACGTTGCTATATCCCTGCTAAGACTACATCGCCTTTTGCAATCGTAGAAAAGGCGTGTGGCGAGATTTACACTATCAGTAAAGTCGTGTTTTAAAGTCTTGATCGTCGAAGACGGCGTACTGCATCCTTTTCTTTTTCCGTCTACTCTTCCCTGCGAGCCTATCCTGACAAAATAAAAGTGAATAAAGCTTGAGCCGATAGAAAATTCTTTGCATTTTCTGCTACACCAGTGAGCGACAGCGCGTCCCTTTCTTTTTAGCGATACCGCGGAAACGGCTGAGGGCGACGGAGAAGTGGCTGTCGTGCTGACGACCTGCTGCCCTTCTTTCAGGGGGTGCAAGAGTGTACGCGTGGCGCTGAGCGGTTGTTACGGTCACTCCGGTCACAACGGACGAAGTCGTAGCTGACGGGCTCGTTGCAAGTGCCCGGATTGCAGTTTACGCAGTGCGGAGCTTAAAAAGAAACGGCATTAGTCTCACTGCTTGCTACGCCAGGAACCACGTCGAAATACTTCGGGCTCAACGGTTTGAGGGACCCCAGGTCTGAAGGTCCTCCATGTAGGCTCGGAACTTCCGTACATTGGAGTCGCCACTACTTGTCGTCCGATTCCCTGGCGTCTTCGTCGGAAGTGTCGCCCCACTTTCCAACAGGCGTATCCGGCGTATGGGACCATGCACGCTGTCGCTGTAGCGCAACATATCTAATTGAATTTCGCTCAGCTGCGATGTGTCCATGGCTATCGCGGTGATGAGAGGCGCCGATTCAGAAATAATTTCGGGGCATCGGCGCCATCAGCGCAATAAAACCCTCTAATAAAACCTATCGGCACACTGCCAGCTCGCCGCTAACGCCGAAAGTTCTCTCGCCAGCTGCCGAGAGAACTTTCGGCTCCGGTGACAGAGCACGTCATGAGCGTCAAAATTAGACCCGGCTTGTTTTGCTGTGAATGGGAGTGGAAGAAAAAATCGATATTTCAATAATTTTTGGTGTAGAAGTTAACAAACCGAAACGAAAACGAATGCCTGTTTGGCGTTCAGTGAACATTGAAGGTTTAATGTAAAAGTTATTTGGTAAAAGTTATAACGCCATTTCATGGTCCCTTTAAGAAACGCTTTGCCCGAACATGTGATTATCATGATGTAAAATCCTGAGACTGGGAATGAAATTTGAAAGAAACAAAATAAAAGATATTTACAACTCCCTGTAACGCCGAATTAGAGCGCAGCTCTTGAGGAGGAGGAGGGAAGGGTACGGAGGGGACGGTATGCCTCTCCTCCTGCCTCCTCATCTACTTCTCCCCTGTCCCTCGCCTCCTCCCCCACTTCAATTCCTCCTTCCTCTTCCTCTTCCCTCTTTCTCTTTCTCCTCCCCCTCCTCCCTCCGCCCTCCCGCGCAGTGCATTATCGGAGACGTCCCATAAAGCAACGCGCGCGTCACCGCGGTGCATTATGGCACGTTTCCCGTAATGCACCGCGCGGTTACGTCGACGGCGGCGTCACCAAAAAGCGTTACACAGACGCGTTATGGCTACGCCGACGCCGACGCGTCAAGAGAAAACGTTACACCGACGCGTTACGGTTACGCCGACGCCGACGGCGACGCCACTGAAGCCGGAAACGGGTGCCTAAGAGCTGCGCTCTAAAAGTGTAAGAAGACAGAAAACAGTTTAGCGCCTCACAGCCAGTGCGGTTCTGAAATTGCCGGCGCCAAAGAACAAATCATCGAGAGAAAGCTGTCAATGACGCCTCTGATAGCACTCTTAGCTAAGGTGAAGCGAAGAATAGGGGGAGGAAAGACGTAAGCCTAGACCTTAGTGGTTCCTGAAAGTTCGAGGAACGCTTCGACGTTCTTCGGTCTTCTTATCGAGCGAAATTTCATCGGCTTCACAGTGCTAAGAAATGGCTCGGGGGCTCATCACGCCCCTTCAAGTGTCATTAATTAGACACGCCGCTCGGGGCAATATCAGCTAGAAGACAAGGCCCGCGCATGACGACATCCTTAGTGGACCCTTACCTGCCCCATGCTGCAGACGTGCTGGATCTCGATGATGGTCGCGGGCGTGGTGTCGCCACGTGTTAGCGTCGCGCTCGTTGTGCGACGCTGTGAGACGCGCTGTCGATGCTGAGTGGAGCCATGCAGCCCCTTAGTGCATTCAGCAGTGATCGCGTTTGGGCAGGGGGTGGAGGCACAGGCCTTGCCTTCGAGGTTGCTCGCAGAGGCCTTTCAAGCAGCGTACTCAGAGCTCTCTCCGGTTCGCAGGAGCGTCTTCCGCAAGACCAGCGTCCAAGTGGGGCTCGTCCTGTTCTTCCTGTTGGTCCTTGCCATGGCCATCGCCTTGGCAGTCTTCTTCGCCTTGTCGCCCTGGGTGTTCCGTGGCCACAACGAGGTCGAGTGCGAGGTTCAGCTCGAGGTGACCCCTTCGGCATCGGCGCTGGGCAACTACAGCAGCTGGGCCGTATCCACGGACGCCGCGCCGTGCACACCCGTCGCCAGGTATGCACCTTTCCAAAGAAACGCTGCTAGGCCGCCGCCACGCGTTGCTGATGCGGATGCGGCTGGTGCGACTCTCGCGCCCCCTATGAGCTTGGAATTTTCTGCCACTCTCTTGGACTGTGGAAACCCGCTCAGCGCGATTCTCTACCTATGTTTGGCGGTTCTCCATTCAGCGTTTTCTTGCCCCTCTTGAAAGTTTCTACTTAATTTTTCTGGTGCATGCTGCGTACCCTTTCTGTGTCATCTTCCGCTATGAGAAATAGGGCTGGTAAGTGCCCACCATTCAAGCGTTTCTGCTCGACATTCACGGGAAACGAGGGAGGGGAGAGACGTCGAACAGCCCTCGACGCGATTTTGCGAACAATGGCAACTGTTCTCCCTCTTCCGAGAGATCGATGCGCGTAGAGTCTTTTTCAGTCATAGCCAAAAATAGTTGTTCGGGTCGGAGTCTGCCGCGCCCGTTCCTTTGCCTTGGTGCTGGTGTGGAAAAAGTAAGCTGTCCCCAAAACGTGCCCCAAAACCAAGTCATCTTGGATTCTGTCCGATCGTCGAGATGTGACTGTCGTTGACTGTGACTGTGTTATTTGAGATCTTTCTCAAATAAATTCTTTTCAGATAACGCTGCATCGTCTGGTACGTAGAATACGTCGTTCGAATGTAAACACTCGCTAAATTCTATGTCTCTATCCTGTCCATCGGTAAACACGTTATTTATGTGTGTGAAATATGCATGCCTTTCGGCTATCTTCTGTCGTAAATTATTTTCGACAGCCAAGCGCTTTGTCGTCTGACACGCGGCTAATCGGGCGGCACCGTCAAAACTTATCGTAAAATGAAACAAACAACTAACATTCCAGTCGCATTCGTTCTGTCGCGCGCGTACCCAACAAAAATAGTTTTTTTTTTGCCTTTTTTTATTGTGGTACGATGCTTTCTCAATGTCCTCCGGAATATACATACACCATGAAACACCAAATAGAGCGGGAAAATACGAGAATTGAGCCGCAAGCAGTGTTTGAAACTGCGCCTATGCAGGCTGCGCCTATCGAAATCACAGTCTACTCGGTTAGGGTTAGCAGGGACGCCGATGAGAGTCTACACACTAAAAATTTCAACACCCATGTTCGTGTTAAAAGGGTGTTTTTCCGAGCTCACACCCTTCCTACACCATTTTTACATGATTTTTGAATATTCAAGGGTGTACGGAAAGGCCTACACCCTTCGTACATCCCTTTTACACCCTACGGCTACCGAAATCGTGTTAAGAGGGTGTTGCGGTGGTACACCCATGATTTCCGAATCGTCGAACTCAGACATACGCGCGAACAGCAGAAGTCAAGAAGCAGCCTGCTCAATTTAGAGGATTTCGTGAAGTTCAAGTAAGCACAATGGGCAGCTGACATCCAAGCCAAGCCAACGCTCAAGTTGTTTTCAAGCCAGATGAATGCCGGCGTTGTGTACAAGCTCCTTGGTTGTTTACGTGCAAGCGACCACGAAAATAGCATCGGTTACTCACGCACTTCTGCTCAGAATGGTGAGACCACATCGGTTCTATTATGATACATTCCTTCTTATCCTGAGATGTACTAAAGCGAAGGCTAGACGTGCGAGACGGTTCGGGCTCACAGCTTTACTGTGAGCCTGTACCGTAAAGGTCGGTTCCGACACTTGCGTTTGAGTGTGTTTGTCTGCGTTGCGTTTAGAACCGAAAACGAGTCACCGGCACATCTGTGCTTCGTATGAAGCGTGGATTCCAATTCAAAGAATCATCTTGGCACGCGATATAAGCAGCAGGGATGTCCTGGTTTCTCGCAGCCGCAACGCGGTCAAACGCAACTGTTTGAACCAGGCTTTACGTGGTTGTCCTGTGCTTGTCCCTCGCGCTTTATTCTTTCGATTTTAAGTATTCATTTTCAACTCGCTCGCTTTTAACAGTACTAGTAGATACTCAGGCTGCACGAGGGTTCGTGCAGTGCGACCATCTAGCGATGCTATGAGCTTGTGCTCGAACCTTGGCTTTAATGGGCAATCATCGGGGATATATGACACACGATGATGCCAAGTCTGTTCACGGCGGACTCTCGTGCTGTTCTGATTGGAGGAGAAGGGGCGTGTAAAAAATTGGCAAATGGAACATGGTTAGCGACAGCGCAAATATATGTTGGAAAAAGTTCAGAACATTGAAGTGCAGCAGCCTGAAAGTTTGGAGTTAAGCAATTAGAGAATCATTTGAAGACATCTTTAGAGGTTCAGCCTTCTCTCCCCCCACACCAATATCGAAGGCTGCTAGGATATTGGTTCAGGCTAAGCCCTCTGTCTTTCAGTCAGCGAACTCGAGCCGTTCCACCTGACCTTGTTATTTCATAACAGATATGTTAGAAAATGGAATGCAGATTTTCTTTACACGGCCAAAACATAAAGTGTTATCAAATAATACCTGCCATATTCATATTCTACATTTACAGACTGGGGCTGCCCCGCCTGTGGAGGGTGAAGATGCGAGCAGCCTCGAAGCCCACCAACAGTGGCTGTGTGCTGAGAGCGAAAGCTGGTGCCTGACGAAGGCCAGATTGATCTTCGAAAGGATGCGACTGCCTGCAAATGGCTACATGTGTTGACATTGATGGGCATATAGACTGCACAGAATGCTTATCGCTACCTGATGGATGCTAGGAGGGTATGCGTTCCATATTTTTTTACTGATCTCTACGACAATTGCTAAATTGCGCTTCCCCGTTCCGTGATTGCGGCTGCCGGACGACCATCTTGGGACACGGAAAATTAACCTTTTGGAGCGTTGCAGAGGCTGGCCGGCAGCGAGCTGCAGACATGTTTTTTGCTCGTTTGTCGTCATTGGGAGCGTTAAAGTGGCCCTGCAATAACTTTTTGACTGGTTTTTAATTGGGACCGGACCTGAGCGCATTGAACGTAGTAATTTAAAGAAACTTTTCTTTTCTCAAATTTCGCTTTATTTTAAAAGTTATAGGCAAATTAGACTTACAGAAACAAGCAAAAAATAACATCCTTCATGACGTCATAGGTCCTGGTTTGAGTGGCCGTGAAGTAGTGAGCTCATCGAGCGCTCGCGGCTGCCGCACTCAGTGTCAACGGCTCGAGAGGGTGCCACTAAAGCACGTGTTGACTAGGCTGTATGAAGCGGGCGGCCAGGGCAGCTCGCATTGCATTTGCCGCGCGATTAAAGACTAATTCGGCATAACACTTCATTGGCCACAAACGACGGCAAACACGGGGTAAAGATCAGTTCAGAACGGGAGCCACTTCGCGCTGCCATACCGCCAAAGGGTCAAATCGCCAGCCAAGCCCGCGCCGAAAGCCTTGGGAATGCTCGGAACCGGTCGGATCCTCGAGCCGGTATACGGCCGCAGCGCCACCACGTACATCCGGGACCTTTCTAAGCCCATTGTTCGTCGGAGCTTCATCCCACTACGCCTTTCTAGTATGCGCCGTTTTTTTCACCGCTTGGTGGCGGGTTTGTCGACGGGTCTTTTCTTGTTTCCGTACTTTATAAACTGCATTTGTTTCTTTTCTGATCTAAAATACTGAACAAAAACTACTTTCATACATAATTGAAACGGTTCGCGACACTTATATTTTGTATCGACTAAAAAAAATGCTTTTAGCGGCTCTGACCAGTAGTAAGCCCAGGACCAAAGACGTCACATATTCCGCGCTTTCGGCAACGCGGGTCGCCCTCGTAGGTGGAGGAGGTTTCCGCGTCGTCCGGTTAAAATATGACTTACTGATATTTAGTTATTCTCTCCGTGCCCGCTGGCTTACCCGAACCCAAAGAGACGTGGAAACCGCAAAAGAGGTAGACGCTTAAGTATGATTGCAGCTCCCCTTTAAGTCCACACTCCTTTACTCCTACTCTGACGCTCCGAGTTTCATACTCCAGGCACAGCAACTAAACGGCGCATGGCGTACACACCAAATCTATTGACGAGCCGCACAAGCTCCTTCCCACCGCACGGTTATGACGAACCTGGCATCCCGTGGATACGGGTGGGAGAAGCCAAAATTATTTCGGTGGTAAATTAATTAAAGCCAGTGTAGAGCGGCAGGGTACAAAGTAAAAGAGACGGCGACGTTATGAAGTTTCTACGAACGTTTAAGTATTTCTGAGAGGTTTGGAGACTCGCTTCGAGCACGTGCGGGGAAAGGCACCTTGGCTGATCTATTTATTGACCGTGCAAGCTGTTTATATTTGACCGTGCAAGCTGTTTTCAGGCGAGATGCACGAACAAACCTTTCCCGCAATGCTAACTGATGCTTCGGCTTTCCAATCTAAGTATCTTTATTCGCTGCAGCTGGACTAAGCAGTTTAAAAAGGGCAGCCGTCCCACTGTCTTCTCGGCAACTTTTCTGTCGCCGAGCTATCAGCACGCTCGTTCGATAGATCACTTTGTTCTCAGGCAAGGCACATGAACAAACCTTTTCCGGAATGCTAATTGCTGTCTTGGCTTTCAAATCAAATTGTTTTTACCTGCTGGATTAACCGCTAATGGACTGAAAAGGAGCAGCTGTCCGGCTACGCCTTTTGGTTCAACAATCTCAACAATGGCACAGCCATCTTGTTTGTGGACGTGACATCACGGAGCGCAAAGAAGTCACTTGTGCTCCAAGAAATGCTCGGAGCACGAAGAGCACGCTCGAGTGTCAGTCTCCGGCGGCGCTCCCCTCTGTTTAGTGAAAGGAGCGCCAAACGCTCGCAATGTGTAAACAATAAGAATTTCCTTTGAAAACGCATAAAATATTTTGCAACAGCGCGGCACCGCAGGAAAAAGGCACAACTTGTCGAACGTCGAGTCTCGCCGGTCTTGCGGCGTGATCAAAGCTTCCTTGGCCTGCCAAACTGCTGCGTCTCTGTGCCTTTTCACGCTTGGATACTTATCAAGAATCAATGCCATGGCAGAGCTTTGAAGGTATGTCGTACATAGGCGTCTTCTCTATCACCCAGCTGTTCCAGCGAGTTGCTATCAATAGGAAACGAAAACGGTGGTTGCTATTATGGATTAACCATGGCTATGTTCCAAATCTACTCAAATGGATCACATGACAGCACAAATAGAGCAATGGTGTGGAAGAAGGTAGGTTTTCGAAGGCAAAAGTATGAAGCCCGTCCATATAGTTGTGTGCAATCTGTCGCCGTCGCCATAGCCTCCTACCCCTCCTTTTTCGCCACTGGATCATGCCCGCTTCTGGACTGCAAGTGCCGCAAGTTACAAATACAGTCGTAAGAGTAAAGTAAAATGCTGCTCCAGAGGCACATGCATCTTCATGCTCTTTGCACTCACGAAACAAATCCACACGGCGTTAATTCTTCATCGGTATTCAAGCGTGCGAAGACAAAGATGCAGCACTTTGGCATGCCAAGGAAGCTTTGATCATGCCGCCAGAACGGTAAGATTTGCGTTAGACGAGTTGCCCCTTTTTCTTGCGGTGCTGAGCTTTCGTAAAAATTTCCACGTGTTCTCAAACGCAATTCTCACCGTTCGGGGTTTTAACAAACTTCTTCGGTAAATGACAACGAACGAGCAGAAAACATGTCTTCAGCTTACTGCCGCCCAGCCTCCACGACGCTCCAAAAGGTTGACTGATAATCTTTGTCCCAAGGTGGCCATCCGGTGGCCGCACCTGAGCTGCAACGACCAAGCGGAGACACGCGATCCAGCAAATTGTCGTGGAGATCAATGGTATTGCTTGCACAGCGTACTATTGGTCTTCAGAGCAAACACAAGTGTCGCTGCGGCCGCCACGTCTTGATTGGGTGAGGTGTACCGTGACGTCTGGTGACGGACTCCGCTTCGCGTTCTGGCATCTAGCTGGCATCTAGCTGGCTTCCCTGCGCCCGTTTCCTCACGATCGGAGGTTTGTGATCATGCTGACCTACTGTTCAGCGCTGCAATGCAATTTCCAAAAAGAAGCTGGTATCATATTCTACCACCCGAAAACTTCGAGATTAAAAAGAGCATGGACAGTCAGACTAAGGATGGGGAAGGCACCGTCAACATCGGCCGTTGTGAGCTGTAAGCACGTTGAGAAGCGGGGCTTCGTTTACCCAGTGTAAAAGGCGCTGGGTGAGACTTATGCCGACAGAATTTTCATAGCTTTTCCAACCGTGTTTGTCACGTTTACCCTTATAATTGGGTTATAAGTATGGAAAGCTATCGGTGGAGGCAACTCCGTCGATGAACCCCCCCCGCCCCCTCCACACGATATAAGGCGGTTGTGCAAGGGGTTGTGGAAGCGGCGGTGTAAGTGTTTCAGACACTGAAATTCTGTTCTTTGCAGATTCATGAGTTAAGCACGAGACACATGCGCGAAAAATCCATCCGATCCGACGTCCGATCCGACAGTACGACTGCCTGATACGAAAAATTTGGTCGCTTCAGGCGTCAGATCGGCGATCCGACATGCGTCAAACGCGCCAGATAGTTTCGCACGGCGGACGGATTGTCGGATGTGTCCAGCCAATGACAGCACAGCTAGCGCGAACGTCATGATGACATACTTGGTCTGTCGGGACGAATAAGAAAACGGGACGGGCGACGGGAAGCCGGACGCGTAGATCCCGCTGATCCATTCGAGAAAGATGGCCCCGGCAAAGAATGCATGCGCTAACAAGAACGAGCTCCTAGCTTCGCTCGTGCGAGCTAAACCATCAATCTGGGACCAGAGATCTATGAACGCGGACCTCCGCTGGAGTGCTTGGAAGTTGGATCTCCTGGGCGGAGCCGAACGGATTGTTGTGTCGCTTGCAAGGTCGGAAGCGTGTGCGTGTGTCTCAATTCGGAGCGGCATTCGGACTGTCGGATCGGACGATTCTGCCGTCCATTTGTCTCGCGCTTTAGGAGAACATCAGACCCCGCTTTGCGGGCATACAAATGGCATCTAAGTCAAAGGCCTTTGGGCGGTCTCACTTGTAATTTTCTCCCCATGGCCCAGAATATATTTAACATGTTGCTCGAGCAGAGTGCAGCTTTTTCGCTGAGACGTTTTTGTTTAGAAACAAAGTTGAAAAAAAACCTCTTAATTAATTTAAATCATCAGCAGCGTTGATTGTGCAAGATGTAAATATACTGCAATGCTCCTGCAAGTGTGGTGGCATTTCTTCCTTTTCATATACCATCTGTGATTCATGCACTGTCTGCCCTGGAAACCATGCTCGGAATGTTGGTTGAAGTTTCGCCTGCAGCTACAGACCATACCTCAATAAGGCCGCATATAATAATTCGCATTTCCTACGTAAAATGCGCAAAAAAAAAAAAAAAAAAAAAAAAAAAAAAAACGAAAGTAATATGCCGACAGCTAACGCCGTCTCGGCCTTTGTAGGGCGAGTGAGGGGGTAAATTTTGTCCTCAGCAGGACGTCACCCCGGCTCGCTGTAAAAGGTCGCCTCCCAAACTTCTCGGTGCTAATACTCTCACCATACAATGCACCTGTTATTTGTTTGGCCCCTGGTCATGAAATCATTCTCAGTTTGCCATTCCATCTCACCGAGAGACCGATTTTGGTCATTGAGGTCTCAACCGGCTTGCACTGAAGAAGTATTAGCGAGTTCGTTTCACGGCACCCGCAGCGTGGAGCGGGTTCGTTTCAGCCGGCACTCCACAAGTGGTTGCACTCCGAGTTTGTTTCATTGCTGACACCCCACGCGTGCACGCACTCGCTGCACCGAGAAATTCGAGATTGCACCAAAATGCAATCCCGTCGTGCCTCGCTCCGGCTAGGCCGGCAAGGTGCTGGAGCAGATGACGAAAGTTTGTCTGCTACGATGTGTCGCAGAACTGAAAGGAAAAAAAGTAGATTTCCTGATAGAAATTGCGTCCCGCGGGCAACGGAATCAAACGCGAGCTTGAACTGTGAGCGTCTCCTATTTCATGAAGGAAGCAGTTGACAAACCGTGTTTTATTTGGAGGTTTTAAGTCGCTCTGTTGTTGTAAAAACGCTGAAATATACCAGTGTGTAAAGAAATGCTCAGAACAAATGCATCAGCGGCCCCCGAGATATTTATCACCAACTTGTGCGGGTGAAAAATTGAACATTTGTCGACAAAACTGCCCCAGCAGAAACTTTGACTGCCCAATAAGCATCAGAGAAAGCTAAATTTAGTGATCTTACCCGAGGCTTGGGCAACATCATCATGTTTAACATTTACCTACTTCAGCTAACTTGCCCCGTCATATTCTGTTCGAGAAAGCTCTCGTTCTCGACGCCCTCACCAAAGCTAATATCTGATCCACCTGTAATGACGACCGAAATCGAAAAGTTTTGCTGGGTATTTTAGCAGACTAGTTTTAAGGCGTACCCTTTCAGTGGTCCACGCTTAATGCCATGCTGAAATGGATCAAGCTTCTGCTCGGACAGCATCATCCATTTTCTTCAGTGTAAACGGTTATGAGAATTGAAAGATCGCAACCAGCTGCTTTGTAGACAGCTGGTTGCGGAAATTTACGCCGTCTGTAACTATCCCTATGACAGCCGAGTTGCTTGAAGTCATTGCAACTATAAACTACAGGCTGCAGCGACCAACGTTTGTAGATAAACGTTGGTAGCGACTGTACTCTCGCATTCCCACCCATCACTCCGAACAGCAAGGCGCCAGTTTCGGTTTGAGGTCGGTATTCTTTCTACAACATAGATGGCGGCAGCATCAGTCTTCCGCACTTGGTGCATTTGGCGAATTCGTTTGAGTCCAGTTCTCAGTGCAACACTCTGCGAGTGCGATGCATTCTGGGAGAGAACTCGAACGGTGCCAGTGCGTGTGAAGCGAACTCGCTATAAAATACCGCTACCAGACGCATCGTCTGCTAACATGAGGGAATAATAATGAGTTTGTTTGCTACAAGGTAGGTATCATTCTCTGACAGAAACAAAACGACGAACAGACTGGCAAGTCTGTTCGTCGTTTGACGAACAGACTTGTTCGTCGATTGTCCCTTTTTGGCTCTGCGAACAGAGCTAAAAAGGGACAATCGTCTGCTATGAATTGTGTGCTGAGCAGAGTGAGATCAAAAACTAATTGAAATATGGAACATCGGCTATTTTACGGATGCAATTGTCCTGTGCTTCGTTTGGCTATGCTGATTTGTTTTCTGGCTGTGTGTAACTTGACACCCACTGGTGCTAAAACAAGAGCTTGGGACAAGCACCCACCTTATCACGATATCAATCTCACTATCCGAAAGAGTATTGGATTTAATTACTGAGTGCCTTTTCCATTGACAAGAAGGCCCCAACATTTTCTAAGAACTCCAGTAGGGTTTTGTTGTTGCATCTTTATACTCGCAACTCATTCACTTTGCCAATTTCGTTTTTCTAGCCTGGCTCAGCTGGCAAGCTGAGTGGCGAGTCTGAAACTGTACCAATATTGTTTCCGGTCAGACTGTCCATTATTATTTATTGTTCTTCCCTGCTATTGTGATATGTCTGCACTGTAGTCATGACAGGGGCTTGAATGGTGGCTCCTACTTTCTACACATGGGTCCTAGGAAACATTTTGTAAGTGATGAGGTGCCCACAATCATGGGCGTCAGCAAAGTGGCGGAAAAGGGGGGGGGGGGGGGGATTATTCTGAAGGGGTGTAGCTTTCAAACCTATAGATCGACACGCTGTTTACAAACAAGCCCGCGTCTGCCCACACCAGGTGTGGGCACTGCGCACGCGCAGAAACCGAATTCGAGTGAAATGAGGCGTCTGCGCATGCGCAGTGCCGTCAACAGCGCCACCGCAGCTGCGTGACGTCAGGGCCGCGTGTTGGTCTATAACTTTGAAAGAAAACAAGGTTTGCCCCCCTCCCCCTCCTTTTCCTGCAAAACGTACTGCAGATGCCCATGCCCGCAATCTAGGCCAACAGTTCTGGAAAGAGGGTTTGTGGAACCTCTCCGTAAAGGCATTTTAGGAGTCCGCAAAACTCTGCCGGCAATAATTTTTTTTTTTAAATATGATTTGGGGCATTGAGTTGAGCCCAGTCCGGCCATGGCACATTCACAGCTCCGGGAGAAAGAGGAATCTACAGAAGAATACCTCCTTTCACTCTTCCCCCTTTTTATTACTGGTAAACACGTTTGCAGTCCACCCCCTTCCCCTTTTTTTACACTGCCTGGCATCTCCCATCACTTCTGCCAGTTCAAAAAGGGTTTGCTTGCCACGATTGGCAGTTTCCTTCTTTTCTCTATAGCATCCTTTCTGCTAAAGTGGAAAGAGTGTAGACGGAGCTTCTTCCCCTCACCGTACCGTCTTAAGGCTGCGGTCCCACGGCGGCCATGACATATGACGCTTTCCGCACGTTTTCAAAATGCGATTGTGGCGTGTTCAAGCTTTCTAAAATTATGTGTTATATATCACCTTGTCCTGTACAACATTATCTTTCCTCTGATGTAGGATTTGTTTTCCTAGTGCAAAACGCTAATTCAGAGGGCACCCGCGAACATTGGCCTTTTCGGCAAAACATGGTTTCGTAGTACAGTGGTACAGGGTGCACAATTGGAGCAATTTATTTCAAATTTTAGAATGTTATAGAAGAAGAGTGCGTTCATTGTCAACGGAGGCCCTTTTTTCGTTTTTTTATTTTATTTTGACAGATATTTACTTTAGAAAAATTGACTTTGCGGAAGCACTTCAGTCGCGAAGTTTTGGGCGCCTACTCGGTCATTTTATTTGAAACTTTTTACATCAGTTTATAATTATGGTCGAAAGAGTTACGCTAAATTTCATTGTAATATGGCTTAAACTTTTTTCGGAATGCTCACGTGAAAAGTGACAAAAACCGTTAATTTTGGCAAACTTCATTTGGTAGTACAGTGCTACAGCGCTTAGGGATTGGCACACATGAATAAAATTGTAGGCCCGCAAAGAAAAACATATTCTGCTTTGCAAAGCGAGGCCCTTTTTCTAAATTTCACCTTTGAGTTTCCATAAAAAAAGTTTGAATATAGGCGAAATCACGAATTTGTTGATAGTCATAACCGAGTATTTTGACCCTTTTTGGCAGACATTTAGGCCGATATTTTTAGTATTAAATGGAGATTACTGTTCCAGGTCCTGATTATTAGCCCAAATTTTCACTAATCGAGCCTATTTATTAAAAAAAAATCATAAAACATACAGAAAACACAAATTGGATGTCTGGTTGCGCCCTCTATGTGCCGGTGGCTGAAATGTGACTACGCGAGGTTCAGGAAACTGCCGAGGATGGCGCTGATTCCAGCTGTGGTTGCCAGCTTCGGAAACTGGTTGTACACTTGGCTTCTTCCGTTTCTTGCAAAATAACGTGCTGGAAAACTTGGTCGAAACTCGTGAGGTCCTTTATAACACGGTACTTTCTGCTAATATAGCTTTTAGGAAGAATTTCAGTCGCTTTCATATTGTCAGACGATTTTTTTTTTTATGCGAGGCTCCACCGGTTCAGTTTGCTGAATAAATTGTTCACGCAATCGATATCGAAGTTTCAAATTACCGAAATGCCAAAATCGCCAGTTCCGCGTAGATACGCAGCGTGACGCACGTGCTTCTGGTGCGTGTGCACGTACGTGTTTGCTGCGTGGTTCTTCGGTTGCTGCGAGTTTTCGCGTATTTATTGTGCACTGCTTACCTCCGTCTGCGCACGCCTCTCATCCTTGTAACTACCCCTGCTCTGTTTGCCTAGAGTGAAGTTTGTGTCTGCCTTTTCGTTCGCTGACTAAGCTCGTGTCGGTGTCCTTCCTACTAGCTGCTGTTCGTGTTTGCGTACCGTGTGTGTCGCTTTGATTACTAGGTCCCCTGCTTATGGGGTGGAGCAAACGATGGGCGTCGCGCCAGGGGTGGGTCGTGATTGGGGAAACAGCTTAGCAGCCGACGCCGACTTGGTCGCGTTTCTTCTGCGCACGCGCGTACTGTCATTGATATCGCTACTTCGCGCCGTGACGATGCGCTGATCTACAGGCCGGTCGGCGCTCGCGTGATATTGTTGAAAATTCTCGAGCGTGTATTTACGTTTCGAAAGCCATAATAGAATTAAAGTGACTATTTGGCCGGCAGCCGGCATACCGTGGCTCTGAAAACAAATTGCCAGGAGTGTCCTCCCATTCGGGTGCGCGCAGTCCGTGCTTCTGGCCGCCCCGGCCGCCCGAATGCGTTTTTCTGATGCTTGTTTTGTTTTCAGTAAACAGACAATAGATTCCTGCTGATATTCTCCTTTATAATCTTCACTCTTGACAACTCTTTAGTGTTGGAAGGAACTCCGTCAAATTTCACGATAATGCATGTGTAAGTACAACTGGAACCTCATAGTTGCAAGAATACTTTTCCTGGATTGTCTGCATTAGAGTGCCTCGATGTGCGCTTCGCGCACATGAAGGCTCCCTAGTCTGCACCTTTCTGATAATATGATCGGTCTCCATAAATTGCACTTCCCCGCTTCGGGAGCACGGCCAGCGGTGGTTCTCTGTCGGTCATCGAACCTCACACACGTGAAGCGTTGTCAAAGCTGTGATATATACCGGGCGTTTTATTATTATGTTTGTTTTGTTTTGTTTTGTTTTTTTTGCTGAAAGAAATTATACTTTTGGTATTCCCGGGGATAACATTGTCGGCTGCGGCGGACGTAAACGAACGAGCGTCAATTGACAGTTAATGGCCTAATAAACTAAAATTTGCCATTTGCGAACGCTGGAGAGGGGGCGACCTCCTCTCCCCCGTTCGCTCCGCTGAAGTGGAACAGGCTGGGAGGAGCTCCCACTTCGTTCTTGACCTGTCACCGACTACAGTTGCGAATTCCACTTGTCATTTTGGAGCGATGACGAGATAGAGCTGAGTCATGTATTGCGTTCTCTGAGATGAAGAACGCAATGCGCGCGGAGTTGCTCCACGTATGCACCAGTCACCAGTAAAAACGACCTGTCCTCCGAGGAGGTCGAGCGAGACGCCGGCTGACATGGGGGTCGGTCACCTCACCGTCACCACCGTCTACCGTGCCTTCAAAAACACGGGGCGCAATGTGTTTCTGCAGTATAACAAAAAATTGAACAAACAAGGTGCAAACTTTTATTTTTTTCTTAAGTGTGGTTTGCAGGGCTGAACCGAATACAAAAACGATACGCCGTGCTGGGATGACGTCGACTACAATGGTACACGATCATAACAAGAGCACAAATCCTGCCACATTATTTTGCTACAGTGATAAGAGCATATATATCTTTGTCCGCGATGCGGCAACAGAGACATTATTTCTAAATTAGAGTTCGAAGTTAGCCTTGGATGCTAGCACTGACCAACTCACTTCACTCACAGGGTGAAAACGTGAAACTTTGTATCATTCGGACAGAGATCGAAAAATAACACGCACCGCTTCAACTTGGACACCCCAAAAATAATTAACTTTAGTGGATCGCACGCAAAAGCTTCGTGTACGCAATAAAATTGCCGGTCAGAAGTACGGTTCCGCAAACGAAATCAACATATGAGTCATCAAATTATGAAGAAAAACCAGGTGTGAGCCTGCCAAAAATATTCGACATTTATTGTTGTCAATATTTGTTTTTCTATCCACGTGCTTATGTCGCAGTGGAAAGCCGTGAAACTCCCTATAAAATTATTTTGGGCAGTGTTTCCGACGGTGCTCGCTCGATCGTAAAATGCCGCTTTGTTGCTACTTTGGCGAATCAAACAAGGAAGCCACGTTCACCTACAATGCCCTGTCCACAAGAAGGGAAATCAAAATTTTCGCTTCGTTTTCTTTTTTTTTTTTTAATATTCTTCTCTTCTGCACGATATAGGGTATGAATTATTATCCTTCCCTGTACTCTCGCTACGACGAACAGTCCGATAAACGAGTCACCCTACAACAAAGATGGGGGTCCCGAAAATCTCCTAAAATCGTGTTTGTTCTCAGAGACACATCCGCGTGTAAGAAAAACCGCGGCCCTCTCCACGAAGTACGGACATATTTGATAAATAGCGTTGACTTGAGGTTGAACTTTTCATTTGCTTTGTAAACACAAGCTTGACGTCACGTGCGCATCCCACGCGACCCGACTGAAGTCTGAACTGGTGTACTATGTGTGGACAATAGGGCATTATTTTGACTTCCCGGCCGCGACGACCTTGGCGAGGGAGGACAGATGGGGGTCCCGAAAACTCCTAGAATCGTGGTTTGTTCGCAGGGACACACACATCCGTGTGTAACAAAAAACGCGGCCCTCTCCACGAAGCTTACACAGGCATTGTTGTGTAACTACTAAAGATGCCTCCCGCAAGGGAGGCAAAACGTCTAGTGAAATTGTTTTTTCCTGTTCTGTGAAGTCGGTGCTTTTATTTTAATTATGTTACCAGTCGGCCTGTGTGACCAGTGCTCATTTGAAGAATCGCCTTTGTCTTTCCTGAACTCTAACAAAAAACCCCTCATAACATTTTTTTTTACTGTTCGGCTACGTTGACATATCCTATAATCGACATAATTTTTGCGAAAGCCTACTTTTATTTTATAATTATCTGTAACCATTTCTAATTGAAGAAGTGGCAAGTATAATAATTATATTATGATTTCATATAAAAATTCGACGAACCGGGAGATGCGAAATTCGGTGAAACAGCTTTTCAAAAAAATATCCGGTGCCCGAAACTTGCTTATATTAAAATGTCTAACATGTGTATGTGTTCTAATACAGAAGATGAGTGCAATGTGGAAACTGAATGGCCTCACAGACAATTGTCAACGAGTTGGAATTTTTTTATGAATTACCCTTTGTCGAGTCATCCTACTACCGATTGGCCTCTTCAATCAATTGCCCGTCGACAAATATTGTTGTTGGTTTATTTTCCATCTGCTGTAAGGGGAGAGTGTGGGGCTCGTCAAGCCGACATCTGCCAGCATTTTCATCACGCCTCCAGCGCCTGTACCGACTGACGCCGACGAGTTGGCCTAGAAATAAATACATCTCTACGCGAGCATGATTTGTTTCCAAAGGGGCACCCGCCTGTCGGTGCTTGTTTGATTTATACATACGTCACGGTCAAAACGTTCCGCAGCTAATGAGTGAAGGCCGACCAACCTATTTTGTCCAATTGTCCGTGTATGGAAGATGAGAATGCCACTGCGTCAAAGACAAGACGTGTGCGAGCGTTGCTAAAAATAGAGACCACTATCGATGTTTTAGTATACATGGTTTCATTCTTAGTCAGAGCGCAAACAGAGGTTAGATGTCACGAAAACACATACACAAAGACAAGAAACACTTTATCACGGCGCATTGTATGAGTTGTTATATTAGTGGGTGGAATCACCCAAACAAAGATAGTGAACGCCGTGGCGTTTAGGTGTTGAGCTGTTGGTGATGCTTGATCGGCGCAATGTGTCAGTCGAGCTCCAACTGAGGGTGATATGAGGCGGGGACTCTGTGGTTTTACTTCTTGTTTATTCTTGTGTCTTTCGTTTTTGCGCGAAATATTGCGGATCACAACAGCTAGGCATCTTCGTCCGATGAAGCTCTGTTTTATTGATTGGCGTTTCATCGAATAGTGGACATTTCATCGAACACCGCTTCATTGAACGCCAACTCAAGTAGCTTGATCGAATTATGTGTCTGCTATCAAATTATTGCGGATATAATAACTACGCTCGTCATATTTTGTAAATAACGGTAGCCTTTAGCGAAAATTGTGTTGCATAGTTAGTTTTGGCCGTCAGCAAATAGTGAAAAATATCTATCTACCTATATCTCTCTCTCTCTCTCTCTCTATATATATATATATATATATATACAAAGGCAAAAATGCGTACTGTCAGAGTTACTAATTCGAAGTTTACTACGACGTTTCGAGCGGGGACCACTCTTCATCACCTAATGAAGAACGGTCCCCGCTCGAAACGTCGGAATAAACTTCGAATTAATAACTCTGACAGTACGCATTTTTGACTTTATATATATATATATATATATACATTTTACTAATACAATGTCTGGACATTTACACTTACCAAGTAACCATTTTCAGCTGTGATTTGAGACTGTGTTGCGCTTATCCCGCTCTTATTTATTTATTTTTTGTTTCTCTTGTTTCTGGCCTTTTTAGTATAGGCTTCCACCAGCTCGCTTGCGCGTGAACTCTAATTTCAAGTGAAACAAATTTGTAAATTAGGGTGACACTATATAGGTTTGAAATCCTATACCAATTTTATTGCCATTTGGTGAGCCACGTACGAATTTTGAAATATATCTTTTCATCCAAATAATCGATTAGTAAATCGAATAGCGATTCGGACGAATTTACTACGACGGGAAGAACGAATTTGCAAATCTCATGGCATTTAGGAAATTTCAGCCATCCTTGGTTTCCGATTGGTCGCGCTCAGTAGCGGCTCCCTCCGCACAAAGTAGCCTCGAGTCAGAATTCGCGGAGTCTCTACTGACCGGCCAAAAAAGTGCGGCGCTTCAACTGCTCCCGCCCACACGACTTGATGTATTTGTATACGCCCATGACATCGGCCGCGATCGGCGATTGAGGTTCCGTTAGCCGACGCAAGCGTCAGCGGACGTCTCATATTTCCATACTCTCATTTAACTACAGAAACAAAAACAACAAAAAAATCATCCAGTTCATGTTCACTATGTTCACCACTGACAAGATAGTCGGTAGTCGACGAGTTTCCGTGCAAAGCCGATCAAAACGAGGCACCAGATCAACTTTTACGGCTGCCATCAGGAAAGATCTGGCTTGTCGCGTTCCCTCAACGTCACTCCGAATATTGTTTGTGCCCCGCGCACCATCCTCTTGTAGCAATATTTTTATTGTCCCCATGTGATTTCTTTTTTATGTTCTTACTGGTGTTTGATCATAATTCGGTCATTGAAATAGTTTTTGCTGCCGACCCTACCATTATTTTGACCCTCTGGCAGCAAAGGAATCTTATGCCGGCATTACACACGAAATAAGAATGTAGACACTCCGTCCCATATCTGAAATTACATCACAATGTGTTCACACAACTGTAGTGCAGAGGTACGATGAGCAGGGTCTGAGAAAATATTAGTTTCAGTATTTTCAAAAGAGCGACGAAACAAAATAAAGAAAGGACCGCCAATCGGCAGCGCGTGCAAGCATAGGCAGTAGTGACAGGAAGCGCGAGGTGTGTCTTTCGTACGGCCGGCCTCAACTCACGCACTGTCCGAAGATGTACTCTGTTTTACTCGTAGGATTGCAACGCTGCGGAATGTAGGCGTGTGATTTCAGAAAGCGCGTCCTACCATTTCTACGCGCGAGTGCTCCTGCAACCCAAGCATTGTATACAGTTACGTCCTCGCGCCCGTGCCTTGGCCAGCCCCGTACACAACTTATGCAGTATCGAAAAGGCATAGTTCAAAATTGACGGTCCCACTTTTCCATACCGCTTCAAAACCCCATCTCGCTCAAATCACTTGGCAGCCGGACAATTTTGGCAGGGGGCCTCAAGTTGGGGATTATCCGGTACATTGTCCTCCCAACAATGAACGTGGGCGCGACGCGCCAGAGGGTGAACACGTGAAAGGAGGGGCGTAAGAGTGGAGAAGGAAACTCAAGGTCGCAAGCGACGGGAAAAAGGGTTTCGAAATTGGCGCGCAGGTTTTGCAGCATTTGCTCATACGGACAGCCAACGCCGCCCTGGTGGTTCAACTAATGTTTTGTTCAAGATGGCCGCCGTGGTACCGCAGCCTTAACCTGCAACATACTATACTCTCGGGAACAAGATAGTAGCCTTGTATCTTTTCTGCCGCCACAAATGCTGTGCTTAGCATGTTTTTGGCAGAGCCTTTTGCTGCCACCACATGCCACGCTATGAAGTGGAGTGCCACGGTGTGTGCGTGCCACCTGTCGCATAAAGCAGTGCACTTTCAAACTGCGTGGATGCAATGACGGCAGAAAAAACACCAGCAGAGCGGACAATACAGACCATGTTATTAACAGCACTGGTTAATTCCCAATAAATCACAATCTGGATCATTACTGTAAAACCATTTATTTTTGCAAATCAGTCACAGAGGACATAATCGCGGCCACTAAATTTTGCGAATTCCAGACGCCTGCATTCAAACTCTTAAAGAGATTATAAAAGCAATTTCGAAATTTTATTTGATGTCTGAAATGGGCGTCGGGCTCATCTCAGACACTGTTGACCAAGTTCCAGCCCGAACAGAAGTTTGTGTGCCGCACCAATCAATTAAACAGTTGTGGTAATATTTGCGCGGGGACAATGCCTGAGACCCCCCCCAAGACGGCGGCAGAAAGGTGAACTAAAGTGCGCTGTCAAAGCTTGACGACAACGGGCTCCTCGTCAGGCGATTGCTTCAAACGGTTTAAACGAATGATGCGCTCTTGGTTTAGAATTCGGTAGTGAGATGTCATACAAAAAAGTAATTTGAATGTTGGATAATTTTTTTAAAGCTGTAGTTTGGAATTAATAGGTTTCATAGTGTGTATAGGAATAGGTTCCATAGCATGTGTAGCGTGTGGGATGACAAGGAAGATGACTTGTGGAAATAAATGACAGCTGTATGCTGTGCTGGTTTTGAGACGGTGGTGTGTATGTTCCTTTTTGTTTTCCTTGTCTCAAGGAAACAAAATTTTGACAGCAAATTTTGAACCCTGCTAGTGTACACGTTTCTGATCCAAAACTGACTTCGAGACCCAGTAGGTTTCAAAGCCGGTTTCAAATAAGAAAACCAACGCAAAAGTCAACTTCGAAACCTGGGATGTTTTGAAGTGATTTTTGGCATTAGTTCCCAAAAAGATATGTCATCAGTTTGGTGGCCGGGAGCTAAAAGCATTTCATGCTTAAAATCATACTCATCAGTGCGGCCTTTATTATTCTCTGACTGAATCAATTCTGCTTTAATATGCAGGAGGGAACCATTTGGCTTTTCGAAGGCTTTACTGTGGTCATGGCGGCCTACTGGCTTTTCGGCTTCGCCCATGGCCAGAAGACGTACAATACGAGCTGCCTTCTTGAGAGGCTTTGTCTTATTCTAATCTACTCACAGCTACGGCCAGTTGCAATCAAGGTGATTAATACAATCAAGAAAGCACCTGTAGCCTGATTGCTGATCACATAGTGCAATCGCCAAAGTCTGTGAAACTCCTGCCAGGATTGTTCCGATTTTCGAAATCATTAAAGGCTTTGTTTGTTTTTCTTGAGATGGCAGCTGCAAGTTGTGTGGCTCACATACCTAAGTATGCTTCAATTCATGACCAGCTTTATTCATTTATATTAATCACATTTCTCTAGTCCTCCGTGTTGTTTCCTAGTCATCAAACTATTAGGCACCTGTATGGAGTAGTTACATTTTGTTTTTACGTTTTTAACAAAACGGTTTGTGTCACCCTGTCTGGAATTCATCACCCTTGCTACGAAATGTCAAATTAATCTCACGTTGAGATACTTTTTAAAAGTGGAGATGACCGGCATTAAATGTTGTGTTTCTTTATCACTCCTGTTCATACTTTGTATATTACTTCAGTCAAAAGACACCACCAGTGTTCAATACGCCCCGTCCGAGCACAAGCTTTTCAGCCTGGATAAGGTGAGCGTGAGTGAGCACGCACTAAGCAGTACCGAAGGTAATGAGCGTGCACTGCTGCATTTTCAAAGTTTCATAAATGCTCTTTTTTAGAAAAAAATAAAAGCCAGGCATTGTTGTGGTATATTCATAACATTGTGGCTTTCTTGAAGAATGCGGGCATTCTGAAGGTGTTGCCGAAGGCTTGCCAGGGTGACAGCGCGGTCGAAGGCGACAAGTGCGAGCTAGTACACGCTCTATCGCAAGCTCTTCTTCTGCGAAAGCACTTCTCAAAGTCGCTCTTGCATGCCTGTAGCCTTTGCTGCCCTACAGTGGTAATGGTAAGCAACTCCGGCTGACACAAGAAATCATCCAATCGCTGCCACACTCCGTTTCCCTTTAAAGGGCTGGAGAACCGAAATTTGGATTTCAGACAACGATGCAGAAGCCGTAGGCGGGACGCTACAATCCCTAAAACACTACTCGTAGTCACAAGGCGATATCTCGAATGGACGGCCGTATTTTTGGAGAAAGAGGTTGAGATTGAACGAGGCCGATGAGGCGCGTGACGTCAAGATATCTCGTTTTCTCCTCTCTGCTTCGCCCCCTCAAGGCGGCGAGGCGGAGAAGACGCGAGGTCGTTCCCTTTCCTTCTCAGAGAAACAAGACAAACAAATCTGTCAAATGCGCCTCCTATTTTTAAAAGTAAGGTCATCCATTCGAAATATCGCTGTATGAGTGATGTTTTGGTGTTTGTAGCATCTTGTTACACGCTTTTGCCGCCGTGTTTTATGGAATCCAGATTTCGGTTCAACATCCCTTTAAGTGCAAGTGAAACTGAAATGCCAAGAATGAGCACGTTGTCCTGAACGACAGTTGCACTGCACAAGCGCGCATGCTTAGCAACATTCAAAGCATGGAGCTTGCTCTTAAAGCCTCTGCATCAGGCTTCCTGTTGCAGCTCGTGGTACCGAAGCAAGCTTTTGGGCAGACACTTTTTTATAAGCAGAAACTTCACCTGGCACCGCAGAGCTCCAACCGGTACTCGGAGTACTTAGTTGCGGTACTTTAGATAAAACAGAAGGGCAACAGGTGAAGTAGAAACTTCACCTGCACCGCAGTGCTCCGACCAGTACTCGGAGTACTTAGTTGCGGTATTTTAGATAAAACAGAAGGGCATCGAGCAGTGCAAACTACGATTATTGTCAGGTAAGAAGTATTCAGTTGCAGTAATTGTTTTGCTTTACATACAAAAAGGCTGGAGTATGCTTAAATGCTGGGCTAGCAACCGATTGCTACCAGGGGCCCTATGCTACACGACGGGACCAAGCGGAATCAAGGGACCGGGAGCCATCCAGCGACCTGGATGCAAAGATGGGTTCAGCTTTCACGGGATTGGTGCCACCTGGATCTTGTCCCAAAGGGCCAGCAGCAGCTGGATAGCCTCGCATTGCGATGCGGGGATGGGGATGCCGAGCGAGCTCGGGGCATGCCGCCCACTCAGTGTGAGGGCCAGGTGCTCCCACTGACTGGCTAGGTGCATGTTGATGAGTTCCTGGAAGGTGTTGTTTACACTTAGCAGCCGGAGCTTGGCGTTCGACGCGTACGGCGGCACCCCCAGTGCCAGCTAGTACCCCTTGCGAATAATCACGTCCATCTTGCCCTTACCTCTCGACAGCAGGTCAGGTTGAGATACGGATTTGCGCAGGCGATGTGGCTCACGACGAGTGGTTGGGTCAGCCGGATCAGGTCCGACTCCTAGAGCCCGTGTCTGTGACTCGTTATCCTTCTCACCATGCGCATGACTTGCGTGGTTGTCTTGACGAGTCGGTCGACCGTGTACTTGGCTCCGCCATCCCGCTGGAGGTGAAGGCCCCAGTATCCGAACCCGCTTCACCACCGGCACGGGGGTACCATCCTTTAACGTGAGGCGGATGTCCGCCTTCTTCTTCTTCGGGAATTGGCTTGCCCGCGCGGAGGAGCAACAGCTAAGACTTATCGGGGGCGCGCTGGAGGTTGCCGGCCTCGAGGTAGTTCTGCACCGTCTCAATGACTTCTTCGAGGAAGTCTTGCCTCCCGCTGTCCGATCCCGACGTAGCCCAAATCGTCAGGTCGTCCACATAGAGTGGCATAGAGTGTATGCTTCATCCGGGGAATCCGTTCCAGTAGAGGAGGCGGCTTGCACATCGCCAGGTAACAAGGTGGGTGACAGGACCGGGCCTTGCTGGTTGCCCTTGCTCGGTATCGGGATGGTGCTTGTGCGGATGGACTCGATTCCGATGGTGGCCATCCAGTTGCTCAGGAAGTCCCGCACATAATCATACATCCGGGGCCCGCACCCAGTTGAGGCCAAGTTCTCGAACACCAGCGTGTGACTGACGTTGTCAAAGGCGCCCTTTATATCCAGGGCCAGGACCGCCCGCGTTGTCGTACAGGAGATTCTGTCAAGGATATCCTCCTTGATCTGAAGCAGGACATCCTGCGTGGAGGTGTGACCAGAACCCGAAAATGGTGTTCATGGTGGCATTGAGTTCAATACAGGATATGGTCCCCTCAAATATCGCTGTAAACAGCTCATCAGGGCATGGGCATTTAAAAAACTGAAATGGAGTGTCCAGGTCTGTGACGCTCGGCGGTATACCTGATAACGTCTATTTCTTTTGGATCCTTTTCAAGGGAGTATATTTTCCACTTCGGGGCACTTTTCTTGTTTCTGGCACTTACTACTGCAGGAACTGTTTCACCCTCACTTTCTTCTTTGCTTTCACAGCACTCATGTGGAAGGGAATTGGCCGGATTCCACTCTTCATTCCTACGTAAAATGTGCTGGCGTCCAATACCTGCCACAAAAAGGGTACTTAAGATTCCAAAAATGACTAAGAGTGTGTAAACATATGATGCCAGCATTTCTTTTTTTTTATTTCCAATGAGCAACATTATATTATGCCAAAACTCTCCCTAAATGCACACTGCATTTCACAGCGCGCTAAACTCTGCCGGAAAAATCGGCGCCTGCACGCAAAGGGGCGTCGTTTCCTCAGCAGTGTATTTTACCTTGTGAAATTTTAAGGCGCTCCTTTCTTTTGCAGGTAGAACATCCTTAAAAATACTAAAAATGCGTTCGCCACGGACGACCGAGTCTTCCGCTGGCAAACGCTGTCGTTTGCGTACGATACGCCTTGAAATTTTCACCCCATGGTCGATCAGGCGCCGATTTTTCCGGTTGCTTTCCCATACCTTGAGCCACCCAGAAACACCGCGCGCCCCCGTAAATAAAAAAAAAAAAAAAAAAATAATGGAACGGCATTGAGTGTTTTGTTTACTTACCTACTTTGTGCGTGGACCGCGCCACGTTGCGCTGCCTGATGCACCCGCGTTTTGGAACTAATTCAGTTGACAGTTCCCTCCGAAGATGAAGCCGCTGAAGCCACGGCGGTAATCGTACTGGTAGGCTGTTCCCTTTCGAACGGGCGGAAGAAGACTACGAAGAATTCGGCAGCGAACGGGCGGAAACTCGATTACGTACAGCTTCAGTAGTCGACGCTTTGTTTTCTCGATTGCGTTCGCGGCGTTCACCGTGGACTCGCGCACTCGGCCGTAGCCGAACCAGCCGAACGGCCGAACCAGCTGGACGGCTGCCGGCGCGCGTACCGACAGCGTCGCCATAGCAACCACGCCGCGAGTGTGGTTGCCAGACAGAATTCACACGATTTTTTTTTTCTCGTCACTCACGTTGAGTTACTAGAAGTTAGGCGCGTATCATTATAATACATTATGCTGTAAGAAGTTATTAAGGGATATGTGTACCTACCTAAGACAAATGCAGAAAAAATATTATTGAAAAATAAAATTGGCGTAATCTTTTCATATCTTGATTAAGACTAGCGTGGTCACTGGGCTTACCGATGCGCGAAATAGGAGGGCATATATACCGCTCGGGGCAGTTGTCGGTTTGTAATAGTAGGTTGTATGTACTATTTGTTGTGTGTTGTGCTATAGACCAGTGCTTGTATGCGCGTGTGTATGTACAGTGTTGTGTGTATGTGGATGTCGTGAGTGAATGTAACCGCGCGGTGGGCAGCAAAAAAACTGCTGTTTTCTTTTTTCAAATGTTTATCACTTTTTGTTTTCGTCGCTAGATGGGGGTTGTCGCCGCCCAATTTGAAAAGTGTGGCGGTTGGTGATCTATAACTATTAGAGGGCTGGATGTCATTAGTCCATCCGTCGTGTTGATCGCTCCGAGTTGTTCGGTTCCGCTGGCAGCTGTGTCGCCGTGTTATGCTGCCTGATTGCAACAAAAGGAGGTTAGGCGGCTTCCCCAGCGCGTGTTCTAGGTGCTGAATGCCGCTGTTCACGCACAAACGTTCATGAGTGGATAACGCACGTAACAGAGGTGAGCACACAGGCAATAGTTAATCGAGAGCCACACGGAGCGCGAGTGCGATACCTCCTAGCCGCTGTCGACAGAGGGTGTCGGAGCGATTTGTTGTCAACTTGTCCACGGCAAGTGGGTGTTTTGTTCAATAAAGCCAGCCTGTCAGTGTTTTGTAAAGCTATCCCTTCTTTATAAGCGCTTCTGATGCGATGAAAATGCGACCGGCATTGAGCAGGCCGAGCGAGACTTCGGCGACAGTCTCGGCTGTTCAGTCTCCAGCGGTTTCGGCCTTACTCGTATTATTTGCGGTGTTGGCGCTTGGACATAGAGATGTTTGGAAAGTTTTTTGCGCCTACAGATGACAACAAACGAGCGTGCGAGCCGTATGCTCTTGCTCCGGCGAGAAGCCGCGTACGGCTCGCCAGGCTCGTATCGCCTGTCGCATACTGGCCGCCATATTGTTTTTAGGGTGTTAGCAGTTAACACGATTTTCACCACCTCCGGCGGCTAACACCCTTACACGAATAAAGGCGTTAGCCAGAGGACGAGCCATTTACACGCATAAGGGTGTAAAAATTTTAAGTGTGTAGCCTCAAACCCAGTGACTGGGCTCGAAAAGGGTATGTTGCCCCTGGGGTCGAGTGTTTGTTGCAAAGGTGTATACACCCCGGCTCGTGCGTGACGTCATGCCGAGGTTGCCGAACGGCGCATGCGCAGATTCTCCTCTCTTGGGGGTTCCTGCGCTCGCGCATTCTTCCTCTAAAGCAAATACTAAAGGGGTCATGAAACAATATCGGGTTGAAATTTTCAGGACTTTGCAGAGGCGTACTGGTCCTAGTCTGGCCCTAGTATACTCGCACGGACTGCCACCGATTCAGAAGCTTCTTTTTGTCGCGGTTATATTGCGAGGATAAAGGGCGATATTTGTTTCAGTCTTGCCTTCGCGAAACTTGATGACGTAACTGTGGGACCGAAGCATCCCCGCTTGACGACAGTCGAACGCGACTCATGGATTGGACACGAGAACTGCCTCAACACTCGACTTAGGCTCGCGACAACCAATGTCTCGGCGGACACTCGGGTAGTGGTTTGTGTCCAACGACTGCGGTGATCAGGATAGCCGAACTCTAACAATGCCTGGAAGTCAGCACGCGTCTCCTACTTTGCCGACCCCAGCGTGTGGCTATGATTAAAGTTGGCGGCATAGGATAGGCACCAGGCCAGGTGGCCGCTTGTTTAGCTCCGAGTTGAGGGGTGAACGATGCTCATATTTCTCTATTCTTCTTGGCGACTGCCATTGCCTAGAAAAAAAAAAATGTAAGGCGACTTTGTTCGGTTAATAACGCTAGGGAGTGATTCTAAGTAGTATTTAGTGAAAATAGAAAAATCGTTTCATGACCCCTTCAACCCTTCGCGTTCCCGCCAGGTTCCAGTTTCGGTTTGCTCCCTGACCTCCCAACTGGGCTGTCATTTTCCTTAACTCTAAGGGCACGTATGAGCGAGCGATGGAAGCAGTGTTTTATTTTGTGGTGTATCTATTGACGCCATGTAATTTGGTTTTTCTTGGGCGACTTTAATTTTGGCACGCTCCTTCTTTGTTACGGAATGGCGAATCTGTGTCGTTCAATTTCGCGCTTCATGGCGAATACTGAGATCTAGAAATTAACTCCTATTTGATGACTGCGAAAACAAGCGAGTTACAGCTCCGAATAATCGAAGGCAGAGTTACGGTGGCTAGAAGGAAGGTGTCGGTGAGCGAGAAAAGAAGCAGCCGGTCAGGATGATGAAGCGGTGGCGCCGCTGACAACTCTTACGTGCGGCGTCCTCTACGGTTCGGGTGCTTTCTTGCTCGGCGAGTAAGTGTGGAGTGCGATATGCGCTTCTTAAAATACTTTTGAAAGTATAAATACGCTTATTTTGGACATGTGGCTAACGGGATACAATAATGAACCTAGCGATGCTTTCGTCATGCCTCAACTGCGCGTCGAGACACACAAGCGTTTCCGAAACTAGAAACCTGGCGCTGGAGGGAGGACAGCTGAAATATTTTACGTTCATTTGCAACTGGACCCCTGAGCGAAAGGGTGTACGTCGGCTAATGTCGGACGAGAAAAAGACGGGATTCACTCCGAATGTTAACATTGACACTTAAAAGAAACCCCTTCGGATATATTGAAACTCAGCTTCATTTTAATGCGTCTTTATTTACATGAATTTCCAAAACGTTGGGTAGTAACCAGTGTTTCGAAGCAGCGGGAACACAGATGCGTGTTTGCCGTTTTGCCATCGCGAAATGCACGGAGCAAGGCTTTCAGGGAAGCGAACCACATATAAGCGCTTCTTGCGACGCGAACGAGCCTTTTCTCGGCGCGGCAGTGTCTGCAATTGTCATCTCAGAGTCGATAAGCGCGCCGCCTATCGTCGTCGTCATATACTGGAGCGCCACCGCACGCGAAGCAAGCTGCGCGATTCTGACACCTCTGCTTCTAGCCAGCATGGCAGAGTAAAGCCGCTCAAAAGTGTGACCTCAGGGTGCGAGGTCGAGGTGCCACCACGTGGTACCGTGTCTTGAAAAGCACAATGCGAGGAATCTCTCAGGTTCGAAACGTGCGGACATGTAACTTTTAGCCGAGAAAATAGTCTGTCCTTTCTAAATAAATACTCTTCACAGAGCACGCTATAGTGTTACTTAGACCAAAATTTGAGTTCGTCATGCCAGCGTAAAAATCCCTCACACAAAGTGAACATGAGTTTGCTCCCTATCCGTCTAGGAGCATTCGGATGCCAGTACATCGAGCCCGTCATCTTGTGGTGTCTCAGGAATATACTCGAAGCAGGACATGGTTCATCGAGCAGACTCGATTCGCGACTCAACCTCGAAGAGAGGAATGCATCGTGCAGACCGTCCCCTTTCCTCCGCCAGTTTGTCCTAGCTCATGTATGCCCAAGCCACACGGCACAGGGTCCATCGAATGAACTTGTCCGATTGGTCAGTCAGCGTTCGCCACGATACTGGCGCATCGAGGTGTGGCGCGCGCTGATTGGGGATCGAGAGCTGATTTGCCAACCGCTCGATGTCATTCGATTGGAAATGACATCGAATGTGTGGCAGGGCTGTTACCATCTCAACATTTTTGACGCGGCAGTTTACATTTTACATCATACAGGAGACCGTCTCCAGAACTGTCCGTTCCTCGTATGACGCTGGTCTCGCAAGAACTCTCTGCATACATGTTCGGAGCATGAATGAAGCAGCTTCGAACATGATTGAGGCATGTCTGCACATTGTCATCGTGTCCGCAACCAACTCCTTCTCTTTTGCTTGATGTATCAGCAGTGTGTCTGAGCCTTTAGGTGCGACCTAAAGCCAACGGGATTGTCATTGTTTCTAAGTAGAAACTATCTGTAGCATCATCCTCCATTGTCCCTTTCATTCTCGTCATCAGAACCACGTGCTTTGCCGTGCTGTCTCGTCGCTGGGATTTTCTTCGCCCGTCCTCTTTAACTGAAGCGCCGAGTAGGCATCTGGGAACGACGTCCGGGCTAACCTGTCAGCCTTTCATTTATCGAGGTAGGAAACTTCTGGAGGAAACATTACGCCATCAGAAGAGAAACCGTGCTTCCGGTTTGAAAAGACACGCCTCAAAGATAGAAAAAAACCCTAAAAAAGCTATTAAAAGCTATTGGACAAAAAAAAAAAAAAAAAAAGAGCCCTTCAGCGCCCCGTTTTGGTCTCCCCTGGGAGCGTTCCCTCCGATCATGACCTTTTCTTGTGGCTTGGGGGTTTCTCGATGGGCGCGCTCGAGCCGGTGTGTGGTCTCTTCTTCGTGCGTGCATGCTTTTCATCGTCCAGTTGGATGGATCGTGGTCCCTGTGAGCTCGAGCCGTCTAGTATACTACGCTTCATCTTACGACGGACCGCGGCGGAAACTAGGGCATCCATCGTAGCTATTCCAAGGACAGGCCCATGGCGCTGGTCTCCAACGCCCTATCACCTTACCTTCGGGAGGGCTCAGGGACGCCAAGAGCGCACCTGATACCCTCGAGACGCAGGAGTGGCTGCAATGGCGCTTCCACCGAGGTCTATCGTAAGGTGAAACCAGCTATGGCGCCCATTATCCGTGGCCGCCATATATCCCAGGCGAGAACCCTGAGCGTGGACCCGAGTGCTGCGTCCGCGTTTGGCTTGGACTCGGGTCCACTCACAGGCTTCGCGCTGGAAGCGATGCCTATACATGGCGACTGCCCATGTTGCTCGATGGGGTAAATTAAGAGACTGTTTTAGACGAAAATCTTTACGAATGAATGACGACACAAAATAATCTCGCAAACGGCGTATTTTTCCCAGACGCGAGTCTCCTCGAATGAATGGTTGTCCTGAGTCGGTGTCTTGCCCGCAGGCGGATCCAGCTGAAGGGAGGCACGATCGCCGACGCCGCCGTGGCCACCATGCTCTGCATGGGCGTCGTGCTGCCCCACTCTATGGGCATCGGCGGGGGCTTCGTGGCCACCGTGTACAAGAGGTAACCGCACTGCCCTCTCTCCCTCTGCGATGTTTGCACACTGCGTCTACCCAATACCCCCTAAACGACCTGCGCCGCCAGCCCGTCTTGCAGCGCCTCAGCAAGGAACTTGACGCTAACACGCGGTGACGCCAAGACGTTTGCCGCTTTACGACCACTCTCGCCGAGCTTCGGAGTGTTTGCCGCACGGGGATCCCCTCACAATGACGTCCCCGCAGCCGCGCAGGCCTAGACTTTTAGGCCGTCTGCCTCAGCAGCATTATTACGTTTCGCACGCACATTAAACAACCACTTCATAACACGCATCTACACTACGTGCAAAGAAAAACCGCTCATTACAGGGATCTCGCACTTTACCAGAATGTCGCGCGAGCCATTGAAATAAGGTGCCAAATGTTTTGAAGCTTAGGGTCACTGAAAAGAAAATCTTAGAAGCGAGACGAGTCAAAATATTTTCTGCTGTCTCTAAGATGCCAGCCCTGCCGATAACAAGCATTACGCAGCATTTCTATTTTCAAGTCTGATTGTTACACCGAGATGGTACCCTATAAAGGGCCACTGGCAACTTTAACACCGATATATATTTCTTTATTATTGCAAACGACTGAAAAATTATTCCTAGGGATCGCCTTGAAAATCTAGCTTGAGAACGGCGTATTTGTACGCACACACACACAAAAAAAAATTAATAAAGTTTGACATAAAGCGCTTTTTCGAGTCTATGAAGTGGCAAAATGGAGCACTCCTTGCCTTTTTGAATAACTTAAAACAGGAAGTGTCATTTAATTTTATTTCTTTCCCTCTCATGGTTGATGGGCACGCGCACGTACGACGTATCAGCTGGCCAACAGCGAGAGTATTTCGCGAGGCCTGTCTTCGCGTGCAGACGACGCGTCAATTTTTTTCAGTTCCTCTTTTTTTAGCAGAGATAGTCGGTCTAAACCGATTTTTGAAGAGGTAAGGAAGGAAACGACGCGTAGAAGACCTTGGTGAGCGACGTGAGAGGCGATGTCGAAGAGGTGCTGCGTGAAGTTCTGCCCCGGTACTACCAAATCGAAAAACGACGTGCTACGAAAGTTTTTCCAAAAGATGAAGCTCGAAATAATGTGTGGTTGGCTGCACTCTCCGACGAACTGCTGCATGGGACAGTCTCATTCCATCTTGTCTACCACTTTGTTCACAAGGACTATCAGAAAAACCTCAATAAATCCAAATCGTTGGCAGTTGGATGCCGACCTCAACTAATACGTGTCGCCGTTCCGGCGAACTTTCCGGCATCACGCCATCTTGAGAGTATGAAGAAAAAATGTAAACACTTACGCAACCCTAATGAGGTGTTAAACATGATGATAGACCGCGCACAAACAGACAGAACAGACGAGGTGAGGAGAGAACGGAAAAGAAGCGATGTCTATCATCATGTTTAATGCATACCAACTAGCCCAGCTCACTACCTTACTACGTATAAGCTGAAACAAAGTGACAGCTGAGCGTCGGAGACGCTAAGATGTCATTTCGGAGCAGATGGACTGAATGAAGGGTAAAGCTGCGAGCGCGCACACTCGAGTCCGCATAGCCGTTTTGTAAAAAATCCAATAACACACCGGACGAAAATTCCATAGAATTTTGGAAGAAATGAGGGTGTATTAAGTAGAGAGCATGTCAACTGTCTGCGTAAGAGGGGGGCGTGTTTTCGTACTTCACTTCGGTACAAGGACTCACATATGCTAAAAGAAAAGCGCCGAATAGACAGGGACAAGAAACTAGACAAAACGAAGTGCACTCTCAAATAAAGGTTTATTGAAACAAACACACATTTCTAATATTATCTTTCTGACTATTCGTTTAGAAAATTAAACTTTCCATCTGTCAGCTGCATTGACAGGGAACTAACGCACTTGCTTTCTTCTTGCTTGCTGATACACAATGCATCGTAAAGTTCTAATGCAGTCTTATCCGTGTAGCTCCCGAGAATTGTTGCTTGTGCTAATTCTGTGTCCCCTGGGCACCCATTCCGGTGCACTGCCTGATTGCCCGGCGGGGACTGTTTTACTGACTATGCATGTTATCTGACTTGCGTGTTATCTTGTTATCAGCGTTTCATGGAATATTTTGCGGAGTGCGGAAAATGACCCGCCTCGATATGAAGCACGGCTAACCGTGCGAAACCTCGAAGTGTCCTACTAACAGCTATCGCTGTAAAAAGATAGGAAACGGCCGATGTTTCGTCTGATTTTTATTTTTAGCAGTCAGCAGTGTAGTTAGTGCCTTTTCAGTCGTTGTAAAAAACGTATTTGATGAATGGCAATAATATTTACTACTCCAGGCCGTTGCGCCATCCTTCGCATCATAAAGTGTATCAGCAACAACAATAATTACTACAGACCTGCAACTTGCGACATCTGTTAACATTTTCAAAAATGCCTTCGCCAATTACGTCACAAAAAAAACTGCGAGAAGGCGCTCAAATTGTGTGAGGAGGACGCACTTTAACATGCTCTTTCAAGTGCCAGTCTTTTTTTTTTTTTTTTTTTCGAAATGATCTTTTTTTTAGCGAAGCTAAAGCGAAGCTATAGGATCTGGGAAAAAAGGCGTCACCGCCTTTTTTCCCACCACAGTTAGCGCAAAATGCTTGTGGCTATGCAGTCATTATTTGGCTGTGCAGTCAAAGTTACGGGCAAATGTGCGCTTGAGCGTCTTGAGCACCCATCACAGCAGTGAACGCGCGCTCTCCACTTGTTTTCAAATAGCTCTCCGAGAGTATAGTGCGGTAACTGTGGTGTCGCGTAATAGCAGTTAAAGCTGACTTAACCGCGGTTAGGGGTGGCCGTGTAACAAGGGTATAAGAGGCGAGGCGGACAGCTGAGGTTCGGGCTTGTTGGTTCATGCTAAGTAAAAAGTGCAAAAGTGCGGTCAAAACGAGGACAATGAAAACACTAAGATGGCCGGACATGCTGTACCCGGGTCTTCATTGTCCTAGTTCTGTTCGCCTTTTTCAGTTTTTAATATGACAGCTGAAGCACTCCGTGTGATTCTGCTGCTCCACGGGCTCCTCTGATAAACAAACTCAGTTTCTCGCTTCTAAGGATTTCGCCGTAAACAGCAAGAAGAAGCGCTAAGGAGACAAGGCATCAAAAAGGGCCCATCTTTCATTCATTCATTTGCCATTTCTATTCATTTTTATTAAATCTAAACTTTTAATAACGCGCACGTTTGGAACGTAACTTTTTCACAATGCTTACACAAAGTTTTAACATGTTGGTGTCTTACATTTGTTTTGCGGATTTGTTACCGCAGGGGGTCCAGAGATAAAGGCACAACGCCTAACATAGCCTCTGCCCCCCCCCCCCCCCCCACCCCTAATTGTACAGTTCAACATATCAGCAACAAAAGTTTCAACCAAACCAACAAAATCACCGCTGTCACGAAATAAAACGCGCTATGAAAAGAGAACATAAAGGATCCATGGTGCCAGAAGTAAACACGAAATGAAACGTATACAAAACATTTAGGGTTTCAACTTTAGTCGCTAAACATTTTGACGACGTTCGAGTTTTACACAATGGGCTAGTTTTTGTTTGTTTGTGTTTTTCGAAAGTACGGTTTGTGTTTTCTCACCTTAGAAGTTGTAATTCATTTTGGGCTAGGTATAGTGCTCTAAAAAGTGTCGCAGTTTGCCGAGTGGTTTATTTCACGTCGTTTATTTCCAACCTCAAAGAGCGGGTAGGACATAACAAAAACATTTCATAGCACGAACCACTTTTTTTAACGCTTTTAGCGTGTCGTTTGTTTATGATGAGCGTTCATGACGATGTCCTCATAAATACGACTCATAGAAGTCATCGCGTGTTGCACAGGTCTTACCACCCCGTAGCCGCGTTTTTCGAAAACCGCACAATGAGGCCCTTTTTCTTGGAATCCCTCGCAGAGACACGCAGAAAGCTCGCAGCCTGATCGCCCGGGAAACGGCGCCGGCGGCTGCCTCCAAGGATATGTTTACCGCCGACAAGAAGTTGGCCAGAGTCGGTGAGTGGCTTTACGGCCTGGCTCGACTGTAAGGCCCCGCAGATCTTCTCTTTTTTCTCTGAGCGCTTCGGCGGACAATTCGGGCCGTAAAAAGGGGCAGCGACAGCACACGCGTCGTGTTCCGGACATGTCATAAACGCGTAAACGCACGTGCGAAGGCCGACAGCGCGTGTACTAAAATATAAATAATTACTATAAGAACAAAAACAGTTGAATAAGGTCACAAAACGCTTTACATTGCGTCTATCGAGTTAAATAAGATACACCAAGACGAAACTCAAGAAGCTTTTATTTTGGATTCCACGACAAGCTGCAACAGCCCCTTTTTTTTCTACCTCCCTCGCTCCCCTTTGGCAAAAATAAGCTCGAAACTTTATAAATAAATACCGCAGGCGTGATATTTAGATTGTGTACTCTAACGATACAGATCTTTAGTAGATCGTTGCGATACCTCCAATGCCGTACCCGCCCCAACGATACGACGCATGCGCGAAGGCGTTGACCGAGTATCGCGTATCGTTCTCTCAGTTACCGGAACGACTTAGTAAAATCGCCTCATGGCCATTTTTAGCATAGCGTACCCGGAAGCCTTATCAGAGTCCTTCGATAGACCTGTTACAATACGTACAGCGCCACGACGGCAGTGGATTTGGGAACCCTCGGTACAGATGACCCGCGTTCTCGTTGCGTCTTCGCGATTGCTCGTGAGTGGCGGAATCTACCGCCAGCAGCCGTCGCTGCCATCCGCCATCCCGGCCATCCGCAGGGACGTCGTTGGCGGCCTACCCTATCTGCGCTGCCTGCGCTACCCGGGTCGACTCTGGTCTGTGCTGTGCCGCTGGACTGAGCTTGACACAGCTTCACGCCTTGCAGGGGCACCTAATCCACTTATTTTGCGCCGCAACCGTGGCAGGGTTCGATTAGGTTCAACAGAGCGCTGGAAAGAACGAGGGCCAACGGGGAGGCAATATTTTGCTATTTTTTGACAAATATATAAACAAACAAGCAGTAATGGTGTTTAGCGTTCCAAAGAAGCTGACTGTTCTAGCGACACCCCCGGAGATCTTCTAAAAAAGGGACAATGTGTCGTTTGCTTTTTGTGAGCTCGCCGTTTTGTCATCTTTAGCTTTACTTCGCATATAAGACTACTTTGGGCCCACACCTGTTGTTACAAGAAGATTTAAAACACCGCCACACCACAGTAGTGACAGTTTTCGATAGAACAAGTGAAAGCACACCGACCTTGCCCTGTCAAACAATTCACTAGGCTCAACAGGCATAGAAAACTTTATCTCCATATGTCAGTTTTTGCTTCTTTGGCGATTTTTATTGCAGCATTATGAAAACTTTTTTTTTTAATTTTAAAGGTATTGTTTGAAAGATAGAAGACAAAGCTCATAACTTCTTTTTTTTTTTTTTTTGCTGTTTTCTCCTACAGAACAAGAGAGCCGGGCCTCCTTTTGCAAAGAGCTCGCGCTTGTAGCCTAGTGATGGTATTGCCATTCCGGATGATTAAGGTAAAAAAAGAAGGAGAAGCCAATATTTAGACGAAGCTAAATCACTAAGTAAGACATCATTTTGAATCGCGAGAACTAAATAGTGGGGCAAAATTCACATGCATGTCTAACAAACTACCTGTGTGGTTATTCCATTTTGTTCGTGCGTTATAGTTGAGAGCACAAATGGGCAGTGAACAAACCAATTCACGAATAAATCTGGCCTTGAACACGAGTATTGCAGATGGGCAAAGCCTTCGACATACCAGGTCTTCCAGATTCCGGGACCCATTTTAAATAAATCGCAAAAATCAGTTCTGCGAGCTCCTGCACTCTAATTTAGAATATGAGGACTGCTGGGGGTGGATTTTTTTTTGTGAAATTGTCAGAAAATAGACTTTATACAGTCAAAAGTTACAAATAAAAACAAAACAACTTCAATGTATTTTTATTGCAAAGAAAAAACATTGTTGTGGGACATTCAGACGCTCGATTCATAAAAAAAGGAACGACAACGAAATAAAAAGGACTTCAGTCGTTCTCGTTTACGTTTTTATTAAATCAAACGTCTCAAAGGCCTACAAAAGCGTTTCCAGCTTGCCTGGGAAAAGCCTTAACGTCATATTCGTCAGTAGAAATTTTCATGTTTCTATTTGAACCTTTTCATCGAGGTAAGTCTTCTCTTTGAAGCTGTCACAAAATAAATCCACTATGTAGCAGCCTTCATGTGGTAAATTACGAAATTGTAGCTCGCGAAACACATTTTTGCGATTTATTTAAAACGGTGCCCGAAATATGGACCACCACGTAGTTCACTTTTTCAGCTGTGAACCTGGCGCGGTGGCTACTGAATTCCATCCGTACAATTTTTTACGCCACCAAAAGTCAACATACCGGGAATTTCCCACGTACACCGTCTGAAATCTGAACTGCACTGTTGTGTATAATACAAGATACGTGGTTCATATTTTGGAATGCTCACACGCGAACAGCCCCGTTTGTAGCTTTGTTGGAGTCAGAACCCGTGCTCGGCTATAAAATACAACTTTATGCGGGCTAGGAAATAATTGCAATATTCCACGAGCGAAGTGTACACGCGCGTATTTATACGAGCCGTAGTGGGGTTTACGCAATCGTGGCATACACTCACTAAAACAAATCTGGTCGTAAAAGAACTCTTAGGGGTTCTACGGCTCGTCCATATTTTGCGCCTTGAAAAGTTATTTTAATAACTCCCCTAGAAGAGCTAGTGCTCCGTGAAAAACCAATAAAACAATTTCCAAACTTTTTTTTTTTTTTTTTTTTTTTTTGTAGCGAAAGAGTTTTTTATTGCCCAGTTGCCTCTCAAGTGCGCCAGGGTGCGATAGTGCTTGAGGCGAGAATTTCTTCACGAGCTGAAAGAGGTCTTTGGGGCGTCGAAAAACCTTTCAAGAACTGATTTATTTTAGAGTGTAGAGGGAGTCTAAACGACGGTAAAGCACAGCGTCGAAGAGCACTCACCTCCAAACACAAAGTGTGGCTTTCCCACAAACATTTGGACGCTTTCGAGCGCAAGATGGCGGACCCAACTCTGCTTCCCCTTCGGGAGACCATTTAGAGGAACTCTAGCTCCCTCGCCTCGCCACTGCCGCCGCCCCGCTTTAGCCCTGGTGTGCTCTCCGCGCCTCTAAGAACAGCTCGCGCGCCTACTTTCGAAGCGAAAGTAGGCGCGAAACAAAAGCGCGGTCTAAAGCGCCCTCGCAAAAAAAAAAAAAAAAGGCGTTTTACGAAAATTTAAAAGCACGTTTTTGTTTTTTCTTTAACCAATACAGCATCTCTCAGAATCGTTCTCCCAAAGCACACACTCCTGAATCCAGTGCGTTAGCCAGGAAGTTTTTTCGGGGGGGGGGGGGGGGGGGGGGGGGACTGAAACCTCAAGAGCTTTCTTTCCTCCCTGGCTACACCACTGCTCCTCACAGACGTCTCCTACAACAATTCCGCTGAAAGCAAAGCACCCATTGCAAAACAAACATTGTACAGCACACTGGCTGGAAGCAAATCTCCTTCAACATGCATTTCCACAACGTAACAGCTACCGCTGTAAGTCGCAACACACTTCGAGGGATCGCTCGCAATTGTTTTTTTATAAGGCGAGCGCATTTCAAAACGGTCATGTTCAAGCAGACGACACGACGGCTGACAACCCAGGGCGTGCTTGCGCTTCCGAGAGATGCGGAAAACGATGGGCGTGCGCATCCAGTGAAGTCTCGTCACGTCGTCGCGGCGGTCGCACCGGTCGTGTCTCCCAAAAGAGCGACGTTCGCTTCCACCGCAATACCTAAAGTAAACACATTGAGACCGCCGGGAGACTGTGCTCCGGAAGCGGAGCACGCACAGTTCCTTGGTCCCCGTGCAGGCGGCCTGGCGGCGGCTGTGCCCGGCGAGCTGCGCGGCTACGAGGTGCTGCTCCAGCGGATGGGCAGCAACCTGCCGTGGGCGGCACTCTTCGAGGACGCCATCCGGCTGGCCAGGGACGGCTTCCCCGTCGGCGCCCACCTGGCCAACGCCCTCCGGGAGGAGAAGGACGTCGTCTACAGTCACGCCAACATGCGGTGAGCCGCCGGAAAACACTCCGCTTCCCAGTAAGAGCAGCCGACGTTCCATCCCACGCCCAAGCAGACCCGAGAGTTCGCGGCGCTCATCTCTGTTCGTTTGCTATCCGCGGGTAAACGCGGATAGCAAACGCCCCGATTTGCTCCGCAGGTCAGAGCAGAATCACGACGAGCGCCATGACCTTCCGGCAATGCACCCCGTCGAATCGTGGCATCGGCTGCGCTCGGGCTTAGCGTAGAGCGTGAAAGATATTATTTTACCGACTCTAATTCGATCCATGTATGCAGGCAGGCAGGTAGACAGAAAAAAAACGATTTACGACAGCCGACAACCAAAGCAGGAAATGCAGGCGCACCTCTGGCTGCATGCTGTAGAGCTCTGATGATTCTACAGGCGTTTCTCGTTTCCTTCCGTTCTCGGTCACGTGGGTGTCGTATCTGGTATGCGACGCGAAAATGGATTTAAAAACCGGAATATACGAGAAGATAAAGGTGAGGCGGAAGAAGAATATGTGACAATCACGCATTTCTCGTAAACACTTTCCGGCGGCGTGGAGAGACCAAAACAACGTTTTAATGCGTACCAGAAGTGACGACATTCAAGAAGGCGGCTCCCTCGTGGAAAAGGTGTATAGGAGGTATTTAATGGATGCCATATATGAGGGCGCTGTTTAGAGCGCATGCTCGGAAGGAGCTCACATTAGGAGGCCGCTAAGCACGGCAATCTTCATGGTGCGGAATGCACGTTGCAAAAGAGCTGTGGAAGCTCGACATCAACCCGAGCTCAGCAGTCGCGCTCACAGCTATGGCCGCCAGGGAATGCTTCCTATTAACGAAGCAAATATCAGACTGCTTCAGTAGCCGATGCGGAAATGACGAGAGAAGAAGCGTGGACATACTGATGGAAATATGATTCGATTCGAGGATGCTCTTAATATATATATATTATTTCCATCCAGTGTCCCTTTCTTCACTCGGCTTCTTAAATTAATAGACGAATCCCACATTTGATCGGTCCTTGTTCGCTATTTACGGCATGTCATCTTACCGGCCATGGTGAGGTCATCGCATGATCCCTTTGAAAGCTATGTTCGCTCACTTTGCTGCGGGGCACGCCGGCCTTCAATCAATGCATACGGCAGAAGAAGCCCAGAGTATGAAAAGGCTCAGAATACCATCATACCTGGGGCCCTAATATCGACACTTGGCGAAAACGTCGGCGAGAAATCGGGCGACTGTGATTGGCCGGCGCCAAGGTCAAGTCCGGTGTCGGCCAATCATGGCCTCCAGAATTCTCGCCAACTTTTTTGCCAAGTGGCCAGATTATGGCCTCAGGGCCCATTTTCTCGAAGCACTAACCGCGGCTAAAGTTAGCCGGAGTACCTAGGAGAGGGATTTGTTTTAATCACGTGACTGGCTCGGTAGGGATGCGGGGAAACATGGCGGTGTCCCAGTGAGTGAGCGCCGCTCGCTTTGGAAATAATACGTCGTTGCAGCTGCAATATCGGGCGCGTTAGTCAGCAACGAATGGTGCAGGAGGCTTTCACTTTGCTTTACCTCACTTAAACCGCAAAGCATGGGCAGTGACATTGCCGCATTTTTTAGATAGTCTTTCGATTCTGGGCATTCCTAAGCCTAAATGAATGCGATAATTGTCGGCATGACAACGTCTTTGGAAAGCGGATTGTTGATAGCACACAAAAGCAGACAGCGTCCCAACCAGGGTGTAAGATAGACAGGTGGGGAAACGGCCCATAGAAACCTACCGCAGCGCCGTGACCGGATTGTGTACTCGTCTGCTTGCGGGAGGCTTGCGGGTACCCCCGATTTGCGACAGATGGCGCTGCGGCGAGAAGAAAAAAATTAGAATCGAATTTGCATGGAACTCTATGGGAGAGTGCGCAAAATAAACTGAGAGCACGACAGTCCTCCATTGAAAATACACGAGAAACCTTCTCCGTCAGTTTGACCGGTCGCCAGCATTCGCCCAGCTGGAGTGAGAGTTCGCGGTGCTCCACATAGATGGCGCCACAGAAAAAGAGAAAACCGAGGGGGACACAATCCGGTCGCTCATTTGGCTCTCGTTTCACCACCTGTCTATCTTACACCCTGGTCCCAACGAACCTTTTTTTCTAAATTATCCAAGCACCGAGGTGCATGCTACGACTGTAGTTGCACGCGTCGCACGTGCTGGCGTCTGCAGTAGTAACCGTTCTAAAGCAAAAAGTATAAAACAAATTTTGCCTTGCACGCGCGTTCGTTAAAGCCTTATGATTTTTACTTCGAATCTTTTATAAGAGGAAGGCCAGCGCGCGTGGACCGTAGAAATACACTTCCAGCGTTCTCCTCGCGATGCTTGGATAATTTAGAAGAAAGTGTGTTGGAACGCTGTCTGCTTTTGTGTGCTATCAATAGACCTTTCCAGAAAAGGGCTGCTGGCCGGTTTCATTTTCAGTGTTCGTGCGTATCGCGCGTGATTTGCTCGCTTTCCGAAGCGACGCACACGCGCGTGCTGAGCTGTGGAGATCGCACGCTGAGCTGCGGATTTGTAAACATTCTATACCCGGCCGATTGAGTCAAGGCAATCCGCTTTCTAAAGACGTTGCCATGCCGACAATTATCGCGTTCATTTGGGCTTAGGAATGCCCAGAATCGAAACACTATCTAAAAAATGCGCATATGTCATTGCCCATGCTTTGCGGTTTAATTGAGGTAACGCAAAGCGAAAGCCTCCTGCACCATTCGTTGCTGACTAACGCGCTCGATATTGCAGCTACAACGACATATTATTTCCGAAGCGAGCGGCGCTCACTCGCTGGTGCGCCGCCATGCTTCCCCGCATCCCTACCGAGCCCAGTCACGTGATTTCAAAATCCCTCTCCTAGGTACTGCGGCTAACTTTAGCCGCGGTTAGTGCTTCGAGCAAACGGGCCCTGGTGTCTTAAAGGGCAACTTCGGTCTAAATCGAACTAATCGCTCTAGTGGCACGAAATAGGAGCACAGCTGAAGTATTACATCAAAGTAAAGCCACATACACCACTAAAACGATTTTAAAGATGCGTCCAGCCAATCTTTAGCAGGTGACAGGCGGGTTAGTTTTGAGTCAAGCAACACTGGGCGACACGTACCCTAGCAGCACCGTGAGGGTCACGTCGCGGACGTAACAGCAATGGTGCCTGGAACACGTCTCCGACTGGTGCGCACAAAAAAGTGGTCCCTCGATTTCCGCCTGATTGACGTCATACAAGTGTCATGGTGTCGCCGGTCGCGATCCTGGCGGCGTCCCAACAGCGGTGGTGTTTGTAGCAGATGCCTGATCTGCTCCAAGTCGCTCTCAAGTGTGGCGGTCCACGGAAGTTTTGGCAGCCAGAAGTTGGGACGCCCTGACGACAGCGACACTCGTGTTCGGTTGTGCTACTCGCAACCTTCTCATTAGCATTTCTACGACCAGCCGCCAGGATTGCGACATGCAACAGCATGACACTCCGGCTTCTGTGACGTCATTTGGTGCCACTTTGGGACCACTTTTGATGTATGGGCGGGATAGGACGCTAAAACACACCAGTCGAAGACGCGCTCCAAGCACCATAGTACAGTTGATGATCAGTGTTGCCATCCTTCTCCTAGAAGATAGTTTCGATTTTTTTCTGTAGACACCCGAAATCGCACAATGAGCCGTGATATTTATAAAACTACACACAATATCAGAAAAACATAAACCTTGTAATTTAGGGACACTGACTAAGCTAAAAACAGTCGTAATCCAAATGCGAAAATATTGACCGGAGTTGTCTTTAAGTCGAGAGTGACGGCGACATTTCTGACAGTCGCGTTGGGGCAGCGCCACGCTTGACGTTGGCGCTGGCCAGTTGCAGCGGTCAGAAATCTCGCCGACCTGCTCCCTGAGTGTTCAGCTTGGAACCCCCGAAAAATGCTTTGTGCGCAGGCGCTTGAAACGTCGGGCTCATTGTCACTTTGCACATGGCATTTTCGGCCGAATTCTGCGCCTCATCATTCGCTGGAATCCTCTCGTTGTCCGCGATGATTGGCACATTGTGTGCTCTGCGGTTTAGTGAACGCGCAGGCTTCTCTTATACGGTGTAAAACAAAGAAGCGCTTGGTTGTTCAAGGTTATGTGCGGGAGTTCAGGCACGCCAGTACGATGACGGCTTCGTGGCTTCTCTCACCTTATCCTCCTGATTTTGTTTCGTTGTGTAAGCGCGTAGCGCTTGCTGCGCTTGCTGTGTCTGCAGTTCTAAATCTTAGACGCGTAATGCCTAGAAGTTTCGCCACAGTCAGCTTGCTAATGCCAGTGAAAACTAGGCGACAGGTCCGTTGTATCTATATGCCTGTATGCAAAGTTTTTTTGTTTTTTTTTTACAATTTTTAAGATTCTCGTGGTGGCAACTGCGTAGCAAGAATAGATGTTCCTAACGAAGAGCTTAACCTTCGAAGTACTATTATAACTGAATAAAGAAAGCTGGTTATATGTGACGCTAGCCTTCGCTCGATTCAAAGATTTTAAGCGTATAGATTTATTGTACCATACATCCATTCAGCGCGAATATCGAAGCAAGTATGGGGGTGCAACAGCATTGCTCGTAGTGAGTCCCGAACAACCACATGCGCAGGTCGACCTTTTGGAGCCCTTACGCCAACGACACGCTGAAACGAAGGCGAGCTCCTGGTTCAGAAGGACTTGGCCTCGACGCTCGAAGCCATTGCCAACAACGGACCCGATTATTTCTACAAGGGCGAGTTCGCCGAAAAGCTCGTTCAAGAAATCAGAGCCAACGGTGAGTTGAGTCCGCGCCAATAAACACACCCGAAAACTGTTCTTTTAAGGTATCGAACTGAACCGAAACTGAAAACAGAAGGAAAGAAACGCTATTTTACTGCAAACTGGAATTGGATCGAATCGCTGTCATTCTTCTCATTCCGGAGCGAAACCGCAAAATTTTTTTAACATCACTTGCCCCACGCATCTGGGGTGTCGCCGAATTCTGACATTCGTACGGTGGCGCAGCCAGGAGAGAAGCTTATAAAACTCCAGCCACTCCACCCCCCCCCCCCCCCCCCCGCCCCCCAAGAATCATTCCCCGTACGCCACCCGCGTGCCTGCGCGTTCACACTTGTGTTAGGAAGGGCGGAAGGCTCGCGCTGAAGGCGGAGCTTTTAGTCTCAGTTTAAAGGGGCAATGATATTCGCTTGGAATATTTTTCACTTTCCATGAGCTTACTGGCACTAGTAGGACCCAAGTACACTCGCACGCAAACAACACTGACCAATAAACTCCTTTGTTGCGGTGTCATTTCAAGAAGAAAAAGCCAGCGTTTTTTTTTTGTTTTTTTTTTATCTTTTTTCCGCAAAGCTTGATGACGTGCCTGGAGGATTGTCACCAGTCTAAATTGTCAAATCGCCATTCGGTGCGCTTCGTTACGCATCTCTGTAAATGCAGCCCGTGTCAAAGAAAGCCTGCCAAGCCCGAGACGCGCGAGCACTGGAGACTCCACTTCACGCGTCACTCCTCTCGTGCCCTGGCAGCACTTTCTTGCACTCAGTCTTCGCTGAGACTTTTTTTTCTAGCAAGCCACATTAAATTTCTCCAGAAAAAAAACTTAATCTACATTTGTACCTTCCATGCGCCTCTGAGTCTATTCTAACTTGAACGCTGCATCGCTACATTCGCGTCTTCAGTAGGTTCATTTACTGTTTAGTTATAAGACGGCGAAAGGAGGCGCTGTTGCATTTGCGTCTCCGCGAACCTCTAAAAGGACAAACGATCCGCACCACGGCACCGCTTAATGCACCGTTCAGTAAAACATGATATACCAGTTCTCCCGCTGGTTAGCTAAAGGACTGGTAAACGAGAGATTTGTCGGAGAAGTTGAATACTCCTCTCAGTGTTATGTAGCGGCTGGCAAGCTGGCGCCCATCGGCTCGCGACCATCGGCTGCGCTCGCACCGAGCGCTTGAGAGCCGCGGGGCACGAGCAGACAAACGCCAAGCTAGGAACGTAGCGCCAGGCTTCATCGGAGGCTCCCTCGGAATAAACCGATTAGGCAACCATCTAATGTCTACCTCTCATATTTAATAAATAGCGCAGCATAAGGGCCTCGCTAAATGCCCAACTTGGTGATTTCTGAAGCGCGCATCGTCCCAGGAATTTCGACATCAACATGCTCGGAAGGCCTGCCGAAACAAAGTGACCGGAAGCTTTTCTGGAGGCAAGAAACGGTTGTAGACACGAAAAGGGTCGCGTTTCCTCGGTTCCGCAGGCGGCAGCATGATCCGGCAGGACCTGGAGACGTACAAGCCGATCTGGTCCCAGCCAGTGCAGGCCAACTTCAAGGACGGCCGCGTTCTGTACTCGGTGCCTCCTCCGGGCAGCGGCGCCGTGCTCGCCTACATCATGGGCATCATGGACGCCTTCCGGGACAAGGCCTCCGACTCGCTGCAGGACGACGGGCTCACCTTGCACAGGTGCGCAGCTCGCGCCCCGCCACTTAATTCTACAAACGGATCGGAAAAGAAATGTTGAATGGGTTGGTATTCTTCTCGGTACGGTATTTACGACGCTGGACGATGGGAGTGAGGCGCCAGCCGCGAGGGAGTCCCTCTGCGTCGGTGCCACCATGGCGATAGCCACCGAAGTTCGACGAAACCCGCTAAATTTGGCACGCAACATATCGCCCACCAGATTTAGCGGGTGTACACGTGAAGAAGAAACCCTTATTACGTGACGTGACACGCCACTCCGATGACGTTACGTGACAGTCCGCTCAATTGGGCGGCGGATGCGTCGCTCACCAAATTTAGCGGGCCTTTCTTTGTTCGCGCGACGGTTTTCTTCTTTCGTCCCGCTCCACTCTTTGTGTGGAATCCAGCCAAGGCCGGTTTACGTATTTGCCTTTGACCGGCCGTTTGTAACTGACGCGAGAACACACTGGCGCAATCTACGAGGTAGCCCTGGAACTGCGTAGAACTAGCCCGAAGGCTCTGCACTACCTGCGAGATGAAATCAACCAGGGGCGGACGCATGTATTTCCAGAGGGAAAGGTGGAGGGGGGGGGGGGGGGGGGGTTAGTGCATCATATGTTTGTTTCAGAGCTCCCCACCCCCCTCCCCCCGTTTCCCCGCCCTAAATGTTTAAACAAGCAGAGTTCAAGAGAGGGTGAGGACATCCGGACCACCCTCTGAATACGCCACTGAAATCACCGCACCATCTCACACCGTTACAATTATGTTGAGCCCACGCTGAAGGAAGAGGAGGAAGTGTACGGGGGCTATCCGGTAGATGATGCCCGTGTCTCGTCGCAAGCGGCCACAAGCGCTTCCAAAATCTTGTCTCTTTAAAACGGCCGCTCGAAAACCTTGAAGAACCAACCGAATGGAACTCTACATGCTGCCAAAAACAAATATTCGCCCGCTTGGAGTGTCATATTCCCTATGTCTAAATAAACACCTCGCATTCTCAGCGCATGGGACAGAAGTCAATTCATGTTTACGCAAGCTGTTTTTAACCGTTGCTGTTGGTGAAATTTTTTAATTTCTGACAATAGCATTCACCCCCTCCCCATAGAAAGTTTCGCCCTCTTCTTTGTCGTCTAAAAAAAAAAAAAAAATAATAACCCCGAAGCGTTTCCCAATTGAAGCCTCTGCATTCTCACTTAAATTTATTTTTTCTGTTTTTGACCTCCTCGGATAAAAGGTTTATCGGTATATGTAGTTTGTTTTCCGCAGAAAATGCTGTGTTAATCACTCCGAAATCCTAATCTTCGCAGTGCGAAGAACAAATAACGACGCTAGAAACGATACAAAAGTTCCGACTCGGAAACACGATGTGGGGAACGTTCAATTGTTGGCCCGGCACATGATGTAAAACTGTAGACCAGAAGTGGCCAAGCTCCGGCGGCTCGCGGCTCCCTCCCCTACGCCCCCCCCCCCCCCCCCCCCCCCCCCCCCCCCCCCCCGGGCCGCTCCCAAGCATCCCTGCCGTTCACAGGAGAACTTCCGCAAAAAGAAAAATGAAACGAGTTTTAAATCGAAAGACAGGTTCCAGTTTGATAGTCTTGTGCTACCTTATGTAGAATTGGACTGCTTTTGACTCGGATAGGTTGAAAGTAGTTCGAGTTTCGTGTATTGCTCTAGACAAAGTTCCCCCCCGCGGCTCTTGGAAGTATCGTGGTTTTGTTTGCGGCTCTTAGGCCAGGTCAGCCTGGTCACACCTGCTGTAGACGAATGAAAAAAGAGGAAGGGAGACAAACATATACACATCTCAAACATTTCATGCGTGCGTGTTTGTTCCCTTGCTAGTCACCCGCTTGTCTCCGGTTTTGAATTATACGTAACGTAAACCAGGTCGCGTATTTGTTAATCTAATCTTCAATTTACCCCAGATTAAAAAAAAAAAAAAATTGAACAACGGTCAAGCGTACACAATGTCTTAAACATGGCTGCTGCTGTACTTGACGAAATCACTTTACATTCACATCTATCCCTCTCCCACGGTTTAGATTTAAAACACCTTCAAAAAAGGTCTCACGGATCTATTAAAATAGAGCGAAGGTGAAGTACACACTGACATTCACGCTCTTTACTTGTAGCATACATATCCGACGAAATGGTTTTTGTATACATAAACGTCACAGGTAAGTCGTACACCAGCTTGCCTGCTTTTTCACACTCGCTTTAATAAGTGGTCGTCTTTGGTTATAACTAGGGATCTGTATTTTCGAATAAATTTGATTAAATCCAAAAAACATGGCCGGTATAATTTTCTTAAATTCAAACTGATCAAAAAGAAAACTCCCCGCTTGGAGGTCGCGATGACCCCAAAAAAAAACGTCCAGAGGTTCAGCGGCATTGAGGAGACGCCTCACCAGATTCCTTCGAAATCTCGTAGTATTGATTAAAGAAGGTTCACAGTCCATCCCGTTGGGGATCGTTCGGGACAACGGGGCATTCGAATTCTGCGTTACGGTAGCACCCACTGGTTTGGTTTCCAGATTGATCTTGTTAGAAGAAGGTATGGTTGTGACTCGATCGCCGGGAAAGATAAACTCCCTACTTCGCAGAATTGGGAATCTAACAAGAATAAACTCCGATAGACTTCGAATATTCGACAAAACATAAACTCCGAAAAACACCCTCCGGATTCCACGAGAAATAAACTCCGAAAACACGGAATCCTAGTTTTAGCCTTACTACGTAAGACCATGTGTCCAGCGCCCTCTTTTTTTTTTTCTTTTTTTTTTGTGTGGTCTGTACTATTGCCATTAAATAAGCTACGCTTCAAGTAACCACACTTGACCATATTTTATCTTAATATCATGGTTGCCAGTTATCGGAAGCTTTATCTGAAATCTTAGGGAACGCTTTTCCGCCCTCCACAAATGTATGAACAGTTCGCGACAAAGCAAAGCAATATTACATGAGCTTCCAACACCGCGTCTAATGCTGAGGAAGTCGCACTTCTGTATCATGACGATCGGCAGTTGCATCTGCTCTGCATACGAGCCGAAATGGCGGCGCCCACAAACAATGTCGCGGTATGGAGTGCAATACTCTAAGCGCGGCTAATTTAGTGGCTCTAGTGTGTACTTATACGTTGGTGACTCGCTTTTTCACTTTGGTATGGGACGCGGCTGACTAATTAACGAAGTCGTTCATCTGGTCTGTTTCCTTCCAGGTTCGCCGAGGCGTGCAAGTTCGCTTACGCCAAAAGGGCGCTCCTGGGGGACCCCAAGTTCGTGCCGGTCGATCAGGTACGGTGCGATCACCCCCTGTACGCGCGGCACTGACTACTAGGCCAGCGCGCTATTTACGAGCACACGAGGTGTGGGCAACCTCGCAGTTCCAGGTGTGGGCACTAGCTGCGCGCCAGCGCCAGCGCCGCGTGGGGGGTCTGCGCATGCGCCCTGCCAATAGCGGCGCCACCACATGACGTCGGGGCCACGTGTATGGACCGATTCAACGTCTCATTAGGACCCATCTCACCAATCAGTTTGACTACGCCACCGCTGCTGCAATGCATCGAGGCGATTTGAGCCTTTCTGCCATGAGCCTCAACTCCACTGCACCCGAACTACAGTGTACTATACTCTGTTTCACACTTAGTGTACAACGCTGTCAAAGCTACTGGCGCGAGCATGAGGCTTGATCTCGTTGTTCATCTGCACGCGTGCTCGCGCGAACGACACCATAGACAAAGCCACGTGCTCGCGTCAGTAGCTTTGGCAGCGTTGCACACTAAGTATGAAACGAAGTATGGACCCGAACCTCGCTGGAACACTGCGCGTGCAGAGCACGAGACGGTACGAGCCGTCTTGGGCACTGCCGCATGTCTCTTGCGAACTAAAGTCAGGGAGGCTTCACGGATGCGCCGAACGCTTGCTGAGCTCTGTCTATTAGCTCTTTCTCGCGTGAGTTGAAACGTGGTGGCGCCAATGTGCTAAGAGTCCTCAAACACTTCCAGTTCTGTACTAGACGGTGGGTCGCGCAGTATTTGCGAGATAAAAACTCCATGTGCTATCTTCGCGAAACGGTCGCTTAGGCCACTATCACATACAGGGTGCGGCCGTAAAAACTTTCGCATTTGGCACGCCAAGCAAAAATCGAATTTCAAACATACATACCTGAAATGGGGCACACGAACGTCGTTTATTCCAAAGTTTTTTGCGTATTTTTTTCAGACGTCAACTCGAGAGTAGCGAATTATTAGAGAGATAACAAAAATGGCAGACGTGCATTTCCTATGGCCTTATACCCGCCCGTTCGCCGTGTGCTATCTGGTTCGCGACGCCGCTCCCAGGTGGCGCACTGAAAGCAAAAACGCGGGAAACGCCGCACGAAAGGCTGGTGTCGGGCGAGATCAATATATGGGTGCGCTATAGCGCACCCATATATTGCTTGGTCGCAGATAACGACTCCCTGCTCGCCGTCCAATGGGACGAGCGCGTTCTGCCTTACGCTGCGTTCTCTGCGCTCAACATCGAAGTAAAACGGAGCCCCAACTCGTTCTTTTTTCGTTACTTCGAATAGGTCGTTTTTATGAACCAGTAGCAGCTTACAATATTTGTCGTCCTTAAGAATTCCTCGCCCTTTAACGCGTTCATTCGGGGATAACTCGGGTTATACCGCCATACCTTGTACACCTATTAATATGGTCCATCTGGGCCCGTTTGCTCGAAGCACTAACCGCGGCTAAAGTTAGCCGCAGTACCTAGGAGAGGGATTTTGAGATCACGTGACTGGCTCGGTAGGGATGCGGGGAAACATGGCGGTGCCCCAGTGAGTGAGCGCCGCTCGCTTTGGAACTAATATGTCGTTGTGGTTGCAATATCGGGCGCGTTAGTCAACAACAAATAATGCAGGAGGCTTTCGCTTTGCCTTACCTCACTTAAACCGCAAAGCATGGGCAATGACATCGCCGCATTTTTTATACAGTATTTCGATTCTGGGCACTCCTAAGCCTAAATGAACGCGATAATTGTCGGCATAGCAACGTCTTTGGAAAGCGGATTGTTGATAGCACACAAAAGCAGACGGCGTCCCAACAGATTTTTCTTCTAAATTATCCTAGCACCGAGGTGCATGCTACGACTGTAGTTGCGCGCGTCGCACGTGCTGGCGTCTGCAGTAGTAACTGTTCTAAAGCAAAAAGTATAAAAAAAATTTTGCCTTGCACGCGCCTTCGTTAAAGCCTTATTATGTTTTTTTTTACTTCAAATCTTTTATAAGAGGAAGGCCAGCGCGCGTGAACCGTAGAATTACACTTCCAGCGTTCTCCTCGCGATGCTTGGATAATTTAGAAAAAAGTCTGTCGGGGCGCTGTCTGCTTTTGTGTGCTATCAACAATCCGCTTTCCAAAGGCGTTGCCATGCCGACAATTATCGCGTTCATTTAGGCTTAGGAGTGCCCAGAATCGAAATACTATCTAAAAAATTCGGCGATGTCATTGCCCATGCTTTGCGGTTTAAGTGAGGTAAGGCAAAGCGAAAGCCTCCTGCATTATTCGTTGCTGACTAACACGCCCGATATTGCAACCACAACGACATATTAGTTCCAAAGCGAGCGGCGCTCACTCACTGGGGCACCGCCATGTTTCCCCGCATCCCTACCGAGCCAGTCACGTGATCTCAAAATCCCTCTCCTAGGTACTGCGGCTAACTTTAGCCGCGGTTAGCGCTTCGAGCAAACGGGCCCTGGTGTCTTCTAGACGTGGATATTACAGGCGCGAGCTGGGGGCTAGGATTAGGTTGGGTACCTGTGTGGCACACGTTCCCCTATACAAGTAACTATATATGTACTGTGACTCGTCACTTAAGCCGAAAGTAAAAAAAACACGTTACTCGCTCCTTCTCTTAAGAGTAACTTAGTCGTTACTTCGTTACCGAAAAAAGTAACCACGAACAAGTAACGCGTTCCATGTTAGTCGTTACGTACTCGCTACTGTCGCAGTCGTGCAAACGCAGCCACGATCGGCCAGTCCCGTCCGGTCCCGATGCTTCCGAGAGCGCTATGGTGTTTGTTGGAGCGTTCATGCGCGCGTCTCGCTGCTCGCAGCTGCTGAGCCAGTTGACGTCTCGGGAGTACGCCGAGGCCACCCGGAGGATGATCGACGACCGCAAGACCTTCGACAGCAGGGCGCACTACACCGGAGAGACCGGGTTCCCGGTGGACCACGGCACCGCCCACGCCTCCTTCCTCGGCGCCAACGGGGACGCGATCGCCATCACGAGCAGCGTCAACTACTAGTGCGTGAGCGGAACGACCGGAATCTGCGGCCGACCAACAGCGCCTAGAAGTCGAGGCCTGCTCATGATGCCATCGTTAGGGGACCCTCCCCGAGCAGCAAACACGCCTTTAATGAGAGTGGCCACAGCGTCGCCTGAAAACGGCGTTTTCAGGCGACGCTAATTGTAGCGGGAGCTCGCGCTGCCACCTCGATGCATGATCAGAAACGCGCGCCCGATAGCGGCAGCGGGCCTGCGAATTCGGTTGATGAGTGAAATAGCTTATGGAATTACGATAGCCTGGCAAGATATCTTCTCTGCTGAAGTGTTTTGTAGACCAATTGAAGTTTTAAGTTGTGTAGCGCTAACAGGTGTGTATTATTTTAGTATGAATCGAGTTTTGAAGAGATTCTAGCCTGTCATTTAAATACTCTTGATGGGGGTTCCAAACTATAGATGCATACTCCAACTTTGGCCTAACCAGATCCGTGCATGCTAGTATTTTGATTTCTGTTGTTGCCATGTACAATATCTTAGCTATTTTAAAAATGTAGCTTTATATGATTATTCCATGAAATATTGGGACTTCGATGAACGCCCAGATATTTAAATGGCGTTCTTTTATCTAACTTTGAATCTATGTGTCATGATGTAGAATTTAAGTACGCTTTGTAAATGTCATCGTTTTGAACTTTTTTATGTTTATTTCTATGTTTCACACCATAATATTATGTTATTGGGGTCTTTTAGAAGGGAAATGCAATCTGATGGATTAGATATGTGACGGTATACTACACAGCCGTCTGTAAACAGCTGCTCAGTGCGTGCTGACAGCGAGCTTTCAGAGTGTTCTTGCAACGTGCATTCCGCACCATGACCATTTCTGGCCTTTGGAACTTATAAGTGTGAACTCGTTCTGAACATGCCAAACGAACAGTGCGCTCAAACATGGCATCCAGTGAATACCCGTCTTCACATAAATCGCAAGAATTCTTTTTGTGCGCTACAATGCTTCTGCTTACGACAAACGGGTTGCTACGTGGGGCATTTAATTGAGGAAAGTATCCATGGAAAATTTAGCTTCGGTCAAAAATGGCAAATAAAAAAGACGTCTACATTTTTTTTACGCGTCCATAAACAGTCAGGATACTGATTTCAAGTGACAGCTTGCAGCTGATCTAGTGGGTTCATTGCTTATATATGCTGCCAGTTGAACATCAAGGGAGGTTTCACACAGAGAGACAGCAAAGGCAAGCACACCGCTGGACTAGCAACTCTTTAATTAAGATCATTTTTTTCTGTATCCATATGGCGTTTCAAGTCAGTGACAAAACAGTGCTGACGGATCGCTTTGGAGAAATCAAGATAAGCTTAATCTAAGGCTGATTTTCTTCCAACTCTTCTGTTTACAGTAAATCAAACGTCCCAATTGGCCAAAAGTTGCGTTCTTCTTTTATTCACTTTGAAATACAAAAGGCCTAAAACGTTGTCGGAAATATAGCCCACAGTGAAACATTGGTGCGCAATAAATTAGGAAATATACGCGTACCAGATGCGGGCTGGTCCTTAGATGGGGCCGGGCTTTCGTCGGACGCAGCCACAGACGATTACGACGCTGTAGATGACGGACGCTTGAGCCAAGTTCTCTCCTCGGGCTGCAGTTTCGGCAGCAGCGTGCGTACGTCGAGCGGCGTGGTGCTGAACAACCAGATGGACGACTTCTCGATCCCGGGCTCTCCCAACATGTACGGCGTGGCCCCGTCCGAGGCTAACTTCGTGGTGGCGGGCAAGCGGCCCATGTCCTCCATGTCGCCGCTCGTGGTCGTCGGCCCCACCGGAGACGTGGACCTGGTCATCGGGGGCACCGGGGGAGCCAAGATCACCTCGGGCGTCGCACTAGTGAGCACCACGCCGTCATTCTTGGGAGAGCGCGATGCGTATACAGATCAAATGCACCTAAAAAAACAAGGCCTGCGCCATCGTGATCGCTAGTGAGTGATGCACTAGTGATGACGGATCGGCGCGTCGGCATCGCCGCGAGCGAATCTTGCAGCGTTTCACAACGAACACGACGCTAGCACGCGGCCACGCCAACATGGACACGTCTGCTTTGACGCAACCTTCGTTGAGCTTCGCGGTGTTTTCGCTGGTGGCGGGTCGATGGTCCTCTATCAGTTACGTTATGCGCAGGCCTTGTTTTTGAGGTGGTATGGTTACGCTGCCTAGCGTCTTTGACTGAAAAAAAAGAAAAAAAAAACAGCCTGAACTTAGGGAAGAAACGTGGAGAGAAAACAACTTGAACTAAAACACGTTGGTAGTCAGCCGTCTATACTTCATTTCAGCTTCGGTCCGAGCGCGGCCGATGTTGTGAGCCGCAGGGCCAATCAAACAGCGAAAGGGGCACAACGTCATGGCGTGCTCTCTGCTGTTGATAGGACTAACCGGCGGAGGAGCGCGCTCAGAAAGACGGCGAATACCGGCTGGACCTATCAACTACAGAGAGTACGCCATGATGCTGTACCCCTTTTGCTGTTTGATTGGCCCTTTGGCTCATAACATCGGCCGCGCTCGTTCCGAAGCTGAAACGAAGTATAGTCTCTCATTTTTTTCTCTCTACGTTTCTTCCCTAAGTTGAGGCTGTTGTATGTATACAAACACGCTCAACTCATCACCGTTACTGTGGTCTTTGACTGGTGTGCTTCTTATGGGCGCCGAAGTAGCAACAAATGACGTTTCAGGAGCCGGCCTGTCTTGATGTCGGATGTCGCGATCCTATCGATCGGTGCGGGAATTCAACCCCGGCTCTCCAACTCCGTAGACGCACGAGCTGGAGAGCGACCTGAAGCAGAACAGGCGTCTGCCGTATTCACAGTGACACCGCCAGGATCGCGGCAAGCGGCACCGCAATGCCACCTAGAAGGGAAGGCCTGCGCGTGACGTCATGGGATCCCCGCTCCGAGACGCGCTGAAGCTCGACGCGTCCGTCTCGCTCGTTGTGAGACACGCTGACGGCGATGCTGACGCAAGCTAGGCGGCACTGCGTCCATCCTCTTCCGATGACGTTTGAGGGGAAGGCCCTTGCCTTCGAGGAGGTGGTATCGGACAACATGACCTCTATGACGTCATCAGACGGAAATAGAGGGACCACTTTTGAGCCCCTGGGACACAAACCCATGGGAGACTCGTTCCAGACACCATTAGAGAGGTGGCTGGATTAAGTTCCGCTCCTTACGTGGATTGCCGATCGTGTGTTGGGAGGGTAGGGAGGTGGGTTCTCGAGAGATGCGTGTAATTCTCAGCTCCTGTGTGTAATCCAGGAGACAGTTCGAGACGGATATGGTATGAATACCCTTGCAGGCGGCTAGTACGAACGACGTTAAAGCGCGTCTGCCATTCAGCGCCTATGAGCGATCACGGTCTGGTTTTAAACTAGGATGCCCTAGCTTAGGGGAAAAAAAAAAAGGAAGAAGTGAAGCAAGCTAGGTTTGATTGATCCTAGCCTGTCGATGAAGATGAAATGTTTCATTAAATGCAGTTTGTAGCAGTGGTTGAATCCGTCTCTCTCGTCCTCCTTACATGTATATGCTTGGTTTGTTCAGCTGGTGTCTCCTAAATAAATAAATAAATATGTTTCCTTCCGTTTCACCCAGACGTTAAACGCTGCCATTAAAAAAAAAATATACATATTAGTGTGGCGGAATATGCTTAAACGGGGTGCCAACCAGTTGGTCTTTGTCGACCTCTGACTCGAATGTAGAAACCACTCGTGTCCGCTCTACGCTGTGTCCAGCAGGGGGCGCATCTCGAACGCCTCACCAAATGACCGTCCCAAGGAACCTTTTCTTGCGCATCTTGACAAAGCACCTCTTGTAGTTTTATTTCTAAATGTATTCACGTCTTTATTGCAAAGACTTAAAAAAACATAAAATTCCAGCGACCTCATTGAATGACCCTGCATTCTGTCCTGCTTTGTGGCCAGTTCAAGTCAGATACTTTTTTTAGATGCTTTTTTCTCTCATATTCTTCTTACGCAACACATAATTTTAAGCCTGTTACTTTTTAAAAACTGGACCACCGCAACATATAGCCTCTAAATTAGCTTAATAATTCATTTTAATTACCCAGTCTTCCACAACGTAAAAAAAATATATTGACCCGGGGACACACACCTGCTGGCTTGGGAATCTGCGCCAAGTGTCCGTCCCCTGTGGCCAAGGTGTACCCCGCCATCTGCTGTGGCTCTGCTCCGGGACCAAGGCCACTCGTGAGCAGACACTAAGCGAGGCCAGACTAAGGGGTTACTCACACGACAACTACACCCGATGACTGAATGACGACGAGTTCTACAAGTCACTCTTGCAGTTCCTGCACGACGCTGAACTGCACTCCTTTCTTTGAAACCTCCTCATATTAAACCGTGTGGCACATCCTACGGTTTAAAAAGGAAATGCTAACGCAGGATTGATATGCATCGTTGCTGTCGGCCATACAGGTTGGTTCTAATATGCGTCCCAGTTGCACTGCCATTGAACCTCTTGGTCCGCTATTTCAGGTGAGCATGCGCAACTTGTGGCAAGGGAACAGCATCAAGGAGGCCATCGACTACCCCAGGCTGCACCACCAGTTTCTGCCAAACCGGGTCGACGTCGAAACCCAGTTTCCAAAGGTATAGAGCGCTAGCCGGAAACCCTAAGGAACTAGATAAGCGTCCGCGTAACTTGCCGTAATTAGCTAACATGGAAGTAACCAGATATTTATTTTTTTGTTAACCGCATTGGCATTTTAACAGCTGTTATTTCAACGAATAACAATGAAAACTTATGTGTATAACTTGAGAAGAGTAAAGGGGGGCGAGCTTGTGCCAAAACAAGAAGTACGACAGTGGGCGTCGTGGGCGTCGATGTTGGCTGGGCAGCGGGGCAGACCACTAGCGAAAGACCGACGATGTAGGCTGGACAGCTGCATGGAACGCTAGCGAAAGGCCGACTTCGTGCTACATGCTACGGCTGTTGTTATACGCGGTCTGTGTCCCTGGAGGATCCTATCTAGAAGGTACAGCCAACGAAAATGCACTGGAAGTTTCCAGTGGGGCTGCAAAAGTTTAAGGACATTGTAAATATTAATTATAATATAAATTATACACTATATGCAGATAATAGCAGTCCATTTATTTTCAGGCATAACACTGATTAAATTATGCGTTGGACAAATGAATTCTTAAAGAAACTGAATACTTGGACTATGACAAATTCTTCGCAAATCAATGTTCGAAAACATAGGCTGTTTTATTTAGATCCAGAAATACAAGTGTACGTACAGACCTTTGCATCGCTTATCACCCGGGCGAAAAATGCTGACTCACTGAGCTGTGGACGCGTGCGCCGAGTCTGATATACCGCGCAGGAGAGCAACAGCGCATGCTCAGAAGGCGTTCCACAGCCAGAGCAGACAAAGATGGCAGCGCGCAGAAGGCGACGTTTCCAAAGGTCTATACATCCCACATTTTTTCTCGGTGAAAAGAATGTAGACATAATAGGTCAGGACCAACTTTTGAGGTCTCATTAGCTGTGTTCTACCGTATGAGGTGCAATAACGATGTAACCATGGCCGCTAGATTGTTAAGAAAGCAATTAGGCACGCCCGGAGTGAAGACATTTTTATGAACATGGCGAAGTATGCGAGGTAGACCAAACCATCGCGAAGTAGTCCATCTATTTAATATGAAGTAAATGGTACCGCCAGGAATCTTCTGGACCCATCAATGAACAACACTCCGCAGCTTAAGAAAAGCTTGCGCATAAAAGATCGATAGCGGTGTCTTAGTTTAAGAAATAGGACTGCGAGCTTTCACGCAGAAAGGCACAGCATAATTAAACGATTTTAACCGCACCGATCGCTTTGCGTGTTTAAGAAAAAAATAAGACGAGGTGTGCTCAGTGCTAGAAGAAAACCGTATTTCTATGCGACAAGCGCATCGCTGAGATTAATTTCAATGCTTCGAGTTGTAAACCAAAGCTGCTTAGTGGTACATCTGTCAAGTTTCTAACAGATAGAACGACCTCGAAGTATTAAAACAAACACACAATTGAGACCCTTAGAGCACTTTTAGAAAGGGATCTTTATAAGCTGCGTTTAGATGAAACTACAATAAAAATACTAAATTTTGTGTTGACATGTGGCATAGGCGCTTGACAGCGTAGCCTTTAGTATAATATTATAAGTCATTAGACGCTCGTTGACGCGGGACACCACACCTTCCACTGCATTACCGGCAGGGTTCTGAGAGCAGCATAGCAGACGTCCTGTGCAAGCCATTTATAGATATCTAGCTTGCACATATCTATTCGTGCATCGGTTTATGTTGTCAACTTTCCCGACGTGAACCAGAACAAAAAATATTATAGCGCTTCTTCCTTTCTTTTTTAAGTCTAGTGCATGCTGATCTTTTTTAAATAATAGCTGGACCTGAACATAGCTTTTAAATGATAAGACAGTAGAATGACACCAAATATTTCCGATATTTGCACCCGCACCGAGTTCTATAAAACCGGGTTAAACCCGATTTCTCCCCCGAAAACACACTTTCCTCGAAGCATAAAGCCAGCTGAAAGTCTGGCAATTAGGAGACATTCTAGGATCACTTTTAGATGTGTTCCCATAAGTGATCCTATCTAGGATCACTTTTACATGCGTCCGCAAAGTCGCGATGCCCTAGCTTATAAATATCGCTCCGAAAATATTTTAGGCTATAAAAAGACCTGCGCTATTTCAAGAGGAAATTCTGTTATGTTTTTTTTATAACGTATTTTAATTGATCTCCCGTCACCTTGACCCAAGGGTGGGGAGGGGGTGAAATGCTTAAAAGTGGTGCCGGAGCTGGAACTTAAGACATCCATATAAACTTTATGTATAAATAAAAACAAACATGTGAGAAACAAGAAATGTCATGTGAGCTCGAACACTGTGTTTCTGCGTGTTATCTATGCATTGTTTAATTGTCTTAGTGTAAATAAAAACATCTTCACTAAAACCGAACCGGTATAGTGAATTTTATTTGAAATATACTCATTTCTTCTAAATATAACCCGTCAACACACGAATAAACCTATCTCACAAAGCGTTCGGCGCATGCGTGACGCCGCAGTTCACAGGAACTCCAAAGTATGAAATATACTGGCATGTAAAGGCCCATTCACACTCTTGCGACCTCTTAAACCTGGGTTCCTTAAAACTTCTTAAACCAGAGAACACACTGGCGCCATCTATTGGGAAGCAGTGTAAACTCGGCGGTCCGGCATATTTTTTTTTTTTATTATTATTTCTCGCGCATTATCCTTTCTTTTTTGGCTCGAAAAGCTTTTGTCAATGTTATAAACGAGCTTTCGACGTGTATTACGCACATTTGACCTCGGAAATCCCGCAAAACCTTCGCTCTTGTGAAATGCAGTTCCAGGGTCACCGCATAGATGGCGCCACAATGCCAGTGTGTTCCCTCATTCTAAAAACATTTAAGAAGTTTTAAGAGATCTCGTCTCTCTCAGTCGTACTCGGTCGCAAGAGTGTGAACGGGCCTTAATGTATATGGGATGAAACATCCTGGAATAAAGCGTCTTGGGATGAAACATCTCTGATCTAAGTGTCTTGGATGAAGTGAGTGGACCCCGAGGGAGGCTGCTGCGCACGAGGCGGCTCGTGTCGTCTCGTGCTCTACACGCGCAGAGCTCGAGGGAGCACGTGCAGGAAGACTAAAATCCCCTCAATGCATTGCGACAGCGGTGGCTTAGTCAAACTGGCTGGTGAGATGGCTCTATTCCGGAATGACTTCCTGAAAAGCCCGATTTCTCCTGTACTGTTAGGTATAAGAATAGCCGATAATAATCCCTGGAGAAGGGAAACAAGGGAGACTAAGGACAAACACAAATCTCCAAACACAGCTGGGTGACTGGTGCGCGACCGAAAAAGTCTGCCCGGTACTGGTATCGAACCAGGGACCTCTTCTTTTCCCGTGGACTCCTCTACCAACTGAGCTCACCAGGAGTTAGACTTCAGCAGAGCAAACGGGTTTTATCAGATGCCACCGGTCTAACATCAACAAGGGTGAACGGCCTGCATTTTTAAAATTATTGTTTTAAAGCAATAAATGCAAAGGTGCAAGCGAGCTAGACAAGGATGACAAGACTAATCCCTGGAGAAGGAGAACAAGGGGGACAAAGGACAAACAGAAATATCCAGACACATCTAGGTGAGGGTTTCGAATGGCCCGCATCCATCGCAACCTTGGACAGCGCCTCACAACGTACACGTGCAGTCAAAGACAACGGACGGCACAAGGAGCGCTTGCCGAAAAGCCAGGCATCCGAAAGAGGTGGTCATCTCTTGTCCTGTGTCGCAATCATCTTCGACCCTTTTTAAAACCACTCTCTCACCCTCGCCAAACGCCGTTTCACTTCTGGCAAGCACTGCGCACTTAGGTTCTTATATTTCTTTGCTTCGATTCTTTAAGGCATCGTTTTGTCTGTGTGTGTGTGCGTATTTTTGCGTATGTGTGTAAGTTTACAGGGCGCGCACGCGTGCATGTACGCGTTCGTGTGTGTGCGTGTGTATTCGTGTTTGTGCGTGCGTGCGTGCGTGTGTATGTGTGCGTGCTTGCATGTGTGCGCGCATGCGCGCGTGGGTGTGTCCATTCATCCCAGACTCGGGGCAGGTGGCTTTGTCGAGGACGGAACTGAGAAAGCACGAGCGTATTAGGGTCGGACAAAACCTCGGTTTCTTATCGAGATGTTTTTCCAACCAAGTCGTCCTTCCGCATCCATCGGTAACATGATGGCCTCCGACTGCTCATGCCGGTATATGTGAGAATTGAAGCCGGCGCTCCCCCGACTACTCTGGCTAATGCAGTTAGTTACAACGCGAAATAACTGAAGAGACCTAGAAAATACTACCTCCTGGCATAAGCGATGGTTTAGTGTTTGCGAGATAAAGTTAGTCCCGCGAAGCATCCCTTTAGAAACTAAATAATGCGTGACTCTCAGTCTCGAAGGTCTTGGACCGAGTATCGTTCTGAGGCCGGTGGTCTCGCGTGCGCCGCAGGTGTACAGGCGGCAGCTGGAGGAGAGGGGCCACCAGACGTTCGTGCCCAAGGGACGCTTCTCCATCATCATGGCCATCACCCGCCGGAACGGCCGAGTCTTCGCAAACTCCGACTTCCGCAAGGGAGGCACCGTGGACGGACAGTGAGGAGTACCTCGCCCACGCCACATTCTACCAATACCACCTGGAAGACACTCCCCCCCCCCCCCCCCCCCCTTCCCCAAACGTCATCACTAGAGTATCCACGCAGCGCTGCCGATGCGGAGAGCAAGGGGTCTGCTTCTTGCGCTGGAGTTGTGGTGACGTCAGGACGACGCCGAACTCTGATTAGCTTTGATCGGAAGGATGGTGGGTAGACATCAATGCTAGGTGCCTTGATCTCTACCCACTATTTTCTTTTTCAATTAACCAATAAGAGCTTGGCGTTCTGTTATCATCGCAACCCTTGTGCAAGATGCAAACGAACTTGCCCTCCGCATAGCTCCCGTCAGCATCGAAGTGCGTCTCGCGGCGCCTCAGAACGAATGGAACGCAAGCAGGTCCCAAGACGCGTGCGTCTGCCGACTTGCCACGCTCTGGTCGAAGCGTTTTCGCCCCTTGGGGTGTGTCGGGGATCCACTAGGAATGACGTCGTAGTTAGGCCCTGTCTTCTAGGTGGCGTTGATTGTACACAGGTGATTCGTCAACCCTGTGCCTTCCCACCCTGGAATCGCTTGGGAGACACTTGAACCATCTTGGCGTTCGGGCCTGGCTTCGGTTCCTTCGGAACGCTGTCCTCGGGACAGGTTCAAACGGACCGGAACAGGTGTTCCTGACGCCGTACACTTATAAAGCTCTGCTTGGGCCCTAATCTACACGGCGGGACGAAGCGGGACGAAGCGGGACGAAGAGAACGGGACATCGGCGCCTGCGGCGAATAGTCAGCGGCGTGGCGCTCACCAATCGCAGCAGGCGGCGATGTTCCGATCTCTTCGTCCTGCCGTGTAGATTAGGGTCCAAGACGCATCTTCAAATCGTCCCTGCTCCAGCAAGGTAACCGGGCCATGCCCTCACTCATACGTATCGTAGAGGCTGTATCGCGGGTCCAGGCTTGTTTTACTAGGGTCGAGTGGCACCTCCGGTAGTCATTCGTGGACATCAAAAAAAGACTCGAACGCCGTGAGGAAAACGTGAAAACGTGAAATTTCTCTCCTTCTCTCACTAATCCTTCGAAACCTCATAAAAGATTATTTAAGCCGGGGTCCCACTGCTTATTCATCATACAAACGACAGTCTGCAAACGTTCAGTCACCGCGATATCCGTGGTTCGAATGTCGTTTGTCAAGTTTCTCCTTGAAACTCACTGTCGTGCGGCATTCGAAGCACCGATCTCGTGGTGAATAATGTTGGACTTTGTTTGCAGACTGTCTTTTGTACGATGAATAAGCGGCGTGACCCCAGCTTCACAAGACGCTTCGCACACGCTTCAAAAAGTTAATTTTTATTCATTCCTCCCATAGTCTGGCATCTATTGCCTGGTGTCAAGCGATGGCCGCCGGTGGTGCGATCGTCAAGCTCCCAATCCACGATCCAGCCTTCAGTGCTGCCCTTTAGTGCTTGTCCTTTAGTGTGTGCCCTTTAGGTGGTATTGCTCCACGGCGCCTACCGCTTTGCGCCATAGTCTCGTCAAGCTTGAACCTTTATTTTTACAAAATCCCGAGACTGAGAAGGTTTTGTTTGTTTTTTTCCCTCGCGTTAGGGTCTTTGTATATAAAAACAGGTCCAGCTCCCTTCTTTTTATGTATCATAGGTTTCGGATCTGACATAATTGACGTCATGCCTTGTCTTCCAAGGTGGTAAGCCTCAACATTCCTTCCGAGTTATTTGGGCCGCAGACACTTCTTCCAACCAGGAACGTAGTAGAGTCCCAATGAGTGTGCAGGTGCTGCCAATACGTTTCGAGATTTTCATCGTCCACAGGTGACGAGGTATGTAGTGCTTTGAGATTTTCAACTCATAAGAATTGCGCCTAGGGAAGCACGGGTGATTTTTTTCTTCACAATGTATCACAAATAGGAGGGGAATCACATTGGACTGTATTGATTGAAGGGCTCCTCGTTATGATTTTTGTTTTCATAATAGTCGCCCCAGTGAGCAGCGACACTGTTTATTTCTTTCGACATCGCAAGAAATGCTCCCTACCTTGTCGGCAAAAATGTAGCATATCAGACTTTTTTTTTTTAATGCCGATTGTTTTATTATTTTAGTACCCCCGGCTGACTACACCTATTACAATGTTAACGCGGCAAAAAGGTAGCTTACTTTGGAGTCCAAGAAATCAGCCGGCACGACAACATCTTAACACTCTTAAAAAATCCCACACGTCACCGTCTCCCGAAGATAGAGCGCTCCCACGCGCAGTTCACTGAGTGCCATCCACGGAGCACCTGGGACGTCCTGCCATGTACGCCACGAATTGGACGAATGAACAGACCACTAGAAACGTTTTCGCCAAAAATAAGGAATTTTTAAAAGCGACACTCAGCACAAAGTTTCACATGGTCGCATTATATCAACACCTCATATGTTCAGTTTACCTCATCGAAAACTTCATTTGTATTGCGAAGCTTTCATATTCAGCTTCATGTTCGCGAGGTCCCTCCTTGGTAGATGGCGGTGCAGAGAAAGGAGACTAGAAACTTGAGCGTCTTGTTTTTGAGCAAACTCGTCACATAATGGAGGCGGCTTCTGTCCCCGGTCTCCTTCTCCTCAGTGTAGCAATGCGCCCCACCAGAGGGGGGAATTTTTTATGTCCTCTAGGTAAGCATAGTTATTACCGAACATCGCCGCACGATTAACTTCTTTGTTCCTTTTTTCCAGTATTAATATTTCTTAGGGCCAAATTCATTTGGCGATGCCTAGCTACTCGAATAGCTACAGTCTTGCACACGTGACGCACAAAATTAATGGATTGCAATTACAATTACTCGTTGTTAAAAAGTATTAGATTACTCGATTACTTGACAAGAAAAGAAATTTGCTCTCACTTGGAAAGTGACCGTTCCTTTTCCAATTACTGTAGATTTTTAGAACGACCTATTTTCTGCCATTTGAAAAGTGGTCTTTCATACTGTCCATCATTGAATATTTAATTAAGATCACCCGATTGTAAGCTACTTATAAACTTAATTCTAAAATTTTGACACACCGTCCTTCTCTCGTAGACTTGGTTCGAGCATTCATTTTTTTAGAAACTTGTAGAAACAAAAGTCTCCATTAGAATGGGGAGGTACAAAGCAACGGTTACGAGTAATTTGACTACTTTCAAAAGTAATCAAACGGCTCTTATGGTTACTTTCTGAAATGTAATTTTAAAAGTACTCCAAAAAGTACTACAAGTAATTTGATTGCTTTTAATGAGTAGCTTACATGTCGGAATATACGTCGTCATTTATGGCGAATCTCGAAAGTAGCTGAGTTTACGCTGCACCGTCACGCTCTTAGAACACCGATACCTGGTCTCATTTTAACCAGTCAAACCAATGAGAAGTGCGATCCCTATCCTGGTCTAATGATAATGCATCTCCAGTGGAAGAAACGTCGGATGTTTTTGGTTTTTTTTGTTTTTTTGGCTACTGATGATGAACGAGGGAATGTTATAACCCTCATTCGCATTGGTTAACCCTATTAAGAGCGGGCGGATGATCGGTGATTCAAGTGTGGCGTCGCTGCACAGTACAGCCCCGGGTGTTTATGATAATATTGGGACTTAGCCTATTTTATGCTGCGCAACATCGCGGTTGCATCTGTGTGCCAAAGTAACTGAAATGTATGGAAGGATATCACAATTTTTTGTTTCTTTTCGTGATAAGTGTTAATGTGTGTATTTGTAAACGTAATGTTAATGACGTGTGAATGTGTGCCCGTCTAGCAGTGTTGTGAGTCTCCGCATTGTCTCTGCTGAGTCGTAATGATTGTCATCAAAGTTCGTCGTCTCTGTAAATACTTGCATTCGTGCGCTCGCTTCGCATGTACACGCTCGTAACTGCATAAGCAGTTGTTGTCTGACCGCCAAATGTTTAGCTGTGTTTTTGCACGATGCTCGTTTGGTCAGTTTGCAAAAAGCAACTGAAGCATTTCAATAAAATTATACAAACTTAAACGAGTCTGTGTTTCATTTTCTTTTTTGTAAGGTTCACAAGGTGTCTAAAATAAATGTGCGGATTGGTTTGTGCACACTAGAGCCGTTTATACTGAGAGAGTTCGGCCGATGGGCGGAGCTTGTTGCCCGCTAGAACCAGTGGATTTCGCGATAACACAAAATGGCGTTACTTCTTTGTCTCGTTTATTTCTGAGAAATGGCATAGAGCTCCTATGAGTCAGAGCCCCAAAATGGCGGACGAAAGTAGTCATCCCCCGGTTGTCAGTCTACGCTGCTGTGGTTGCCAGGCTGTCAAAATCTCCTTAAGAAGGCCAACCTCTCTCAATATAAAAGGCTCTGATGCACAGCGTACTGGAGCGACTCCAGTGGCTGCGACGGAAAATTCCACCGAGTTGATCGAGACGTCTCTTCCATTGGTCGAACTCTACAAGATGAGTTATCAAAATTTGTCAAAGAGTTTGAGCATTGGATAAATATCTGCGTTAAGACGATTAGGAATGAATGCGACCGCCCTGGACAGGGGCCCTGCAATCATATTTAAGCGTCTACCTTTTTTGCGATTTCCACGTCTCTTAGGGTTCGGGCAAGTCAGCGGGCACGGAGAGAGTAACTAAATATCAGTGCGTCATATTTTAACCGGACGACGCGAAAACCTCCTCCACCGACGAGGGCGACCCGCGGTACCGAAAGCGCGCAAAATGTGGCGTCTTTGGTCCTGGGCTTACTACTGGTCAGAGCCGCTAAAAGCTTACAAAATATAAGAGTCGCGAACCGTTTCAATTATTTATAAAAGTAGTTTTTGTTCAGTATTTTAGATAAAAAAAGAAACGAATGCAGTTCATAAAGTACGGAAACAAGAAATGACCCGTCGACATACCCGCCACCAAGCGGTGGAAAAGGTGGCGCATAGTGGAAAGGAGTAGTGGGATCAGGCGCCGACAGGGAAAGGTCCCGGATGTACGCGGCGGCGCTGCGGTCGTATGGGCGGGAGGATCCCACCGGCTCCGAGCGTTCTGAAGGCCTTCGACGAGAAGCTTTGTCTTGCGGTTTGGCCGTTATGCGGTATGGCAGCGCAAGTAGGTTTGGCCGTTGTGCGGTATGGCAGCTCCCATTCTAAACTGATCTTTACCCCGTGTTTGCTGTCGTTTGTGGCCAATGAAGTGTCATGCCGAATTAGTATTTAATTGCGCAGCAAATGCAGTGAGAGCCTCTCTGGCTGCCCGCTGCATACAGCCTATCCAGAGCACGCTTTAATGGCGCCCTCTCGCGCCGTCGACACGGAGTGCGGCAGCCGTGAGCGCTCGCTGAGCTCACTACTTCTCCTTTAGTTCACGGCCACACTCAAGCAACCAAGGACGTCATGAAGAGGTTATTTTTTGCTTGTTTTTGTAATTTTAATTTGCCTATAACTTTTAAAATAAAGGGAATTTCGAGAAAAGGAAAGTTTCACCAAGTTATTACGTTCAGTGCGCTCAAGTTCGGTGCAAATTAAAAATTAGTAAAAAAGTCATTGCAGGGCCAAAGGCAGGACGTGGCAAGTCCCGAGAACCTTGTCCGCAGAGAGAGGAGCGTGAGGGTATGCTGTGGATGGAAACATTGCCCGAAGGTCCGGGAGTTTTACGTGCCAAACCAGCGAAGGGCGTCTGGCAGGTTCCGGCGGAGGGCTGAGGATTCCATCCTGGGATCCGTTGACGTGCAACCCCAATCTCGGTTACCTTGGGAGCACAGTGTTCGCAGAGGGGCTGGGGCGATGCCCCATGCGAGAGCGCTCTCCATCGTCGGGATTGAAACAAAGAATGAGAATGTGTACATTGCAGAGCATACCACGATTTGCGTCAGCCATTACCAGACTGAGTCCAATCCTTTTTTTCGAGTCGTTTAGTGCCTACACTAATAATTACTCCGAAACTGTCACGATCGAAAGAAGATTAAAAATCTCACTGGCATCGCAAAATAACACGTGTGAGACGCATCTAACCGAAAACTTCCATATTATACCAAGTGGGTAAGACAAAGACACAAACTGGGACGAATGTAAAATGCCGCATCCTGAACGGTCAGATAACTGGGACAGACACTGGGGGAGAGAAGGAAACGAGAGCGCGAGGTAAGTCAGAACGCCGAGCTCTGGTTCGAATGATTACGACGCCAAGCTGGCTGCCTCTGCCTCTACTCGATGTTCAAGCGCGGCGTTCGGCGTTCGAACGCATTCGAATATTCCGTAGAGATAAAGGCTTTGCGTCTTCATCATTCGAACCAGAACTCGGCGTTCCGACGTCCCCGCGCGCTCTCGTCTCCTCCTCTCCCTCAATTTCTACCCGTACAGGCAAATACGTCCATCTGAGTGCGCAAAAACGCCATTACATCAACATCGTTAAGGTTGGGTCTCTCCTGCAGAGGAAAGGAATTGTTAAGTAATTGCTTTTTGAAACTAACGTGAAATTAAATTTAATTGCTTTTCTCGTTAGTCATTCTAACCGTGACAAGGGGAGTTTGGTTGAGCGGGGGAAACAGCGCAGCTGGCAGAGCAGTGGCGACATCTATCGCGTCTTTTTCGAGCATTAAAGAACGACGACCATTTCGCGCTTTCCACTTTTCCCCCACTTCCTTCTCTCCTCCCTTCTACCCTGTCCATCGTGGCTGTTTCCTCCTCTCCCATGGTAAGAAGGATCTTCTGCCTTGCAGAATTTCGAGTCTGGTCGTCGGCCTTTAAGCCGGGGCCACAGTGCTCATACGTAATACAAAAGGCAGTCTGCAAATACAAGTCGCCGCAATATCCGTGGTTCGAATGCCGCGTGTCAAGTTTTCTCCTTGAACTCATTTCCACGCGGCATTCAAAGCAGGGATCTCGCGGTGACTCGCGTTCCAATCTGTACGCAGGCTGTTTTTTGTACGATGCATAAGCAGTGTGATTCCAGCTTTTGGCATGGCGCGGCCCGCACCAGACGTCTTCAGTTCAAAATGGGCAGAAGATCTGGCTACGACCGCACCCTTGTTCCGCGTGAAGCTCTCAACCACAGTGCTCTCTACTTCGCAGTTGAAGGCACGAACACGCACGAAAGCCCAAATCACGGGGCCTTTCTTGTACGTGAGTGGCTTAACGATGACCGAGCACGTTGCGCTTTTGATGTTGTTTCATGGGTCCCATCGTCTCGTAGCGTCGGCGGCGTCCGGACTCAACAAAACAAGTATAGGTGCCATGAGAGGCTTTGAAGCGGAGCTTGTGCAGAAAATATGGCCACTCTGTCGAAGGAGCAAGAAGAAGCCGCTTACCGACTTGCGGCTTCTTGCTCCCGCTCGCCGAGCTTGAACAAAGCCGGAAGTCCTCTTGAGCGCCGCGCTCCGTATTCATTCCTGCCTTTTCATCGGGGAACAAGTGCCTCTTGGAAAGAAGACACATTGGATGTCGCCATCGTTTTTAGCGTGTCTACATCAAGAGGCTTTGTAACCTGTCGGCGCTCGTTAAGCATGGCACACATGAGCGGTGAAACTTAAAGGAGCAATGCAACAATTTTTGTACTTTGCACAAATACCGCGTAAAACGGATCCCTAACGTTAACGACCTATGAAACACGCGTTCGTTTTTCACCTCACGCAATAGAAGTCCCAGAAAAAAATTTAAGAAAAACGAGCAGCATTCACCCCATCAACTCGCAGCCAGAACAAGCGGCCATGTGATCTGGGGCCGATTATATGCCGCCAATGTTGATCATAGCCACGCGCTGGGGTTGGCAAAGCGCAGGACACGCGCTGAGTTCCAGACATTGTTATGGCTCGGCTATTGTCGTCGTTGCAGCGATTGGACACGGGTTACAACCCGAATGCTTCTCGAGATAGCAATTGTCACGAGCCCAAGTCGAGTGCCCACGCAATGCTTGGGTCCAATCTATGAGCCGCATTCAAATATCGTCACTTGGGTGTACTGCGATCCCCGAGTTACGTCATCAAAATTTGCGAAGGAGAGATTGAATGAAAATAATCGCTTTTGTCCTTGAAATTACACCGCAACAAAGGCGTTTCTTGGCCAGTGGCGTTGCGTGTGAGTATCCTTGAGTCCCAGGTGTGCCAGTGAGCTCGTGTAGAGTGAAAAACATTCCAATTGAATATCGTTGCACAGCTCCTTTAACTGGGCGCCGCGCGGCACTCGCCACTATAGGTGCATTGAGCAAGCAACACATGAGCTATAAAAACGGGCGCCGCGCGGCAGTTTCCATACCAATTTGTGTGGACGCTGTAACGCGGCGGTTTGGCATATAGAGGTCCACGTCACAGCGTCCTGGGCTGTTGCTACGGTAATCTCCGCGCGGCGCCCGTTTTCATCGCTTACGTGTCTCCTGCTTTACTCTCCGAATGCTAGTATTAAGTTGCACTCGGTTTTCTTGTACACGAGTGCAATCCTGGATGAAAGTCGCCACAAGTGTCTATAGCTGATCATTGTACTTCCTTCATAACAAAATCGCAAAATAAAAAAAAAATAAAAATTCAGGAATGAAACGCTGTTCCCTCGAAGGGCTGCAATGTGTTGTGTTTGATTTAAGCGCAAGATGCGTTTGTCGGCTGGATTTCATGCCAAAAGCGTTACGCTGGGGTGTGGAGAAAAAGCGTTATACAGGCCAAAGCAACATAATTATAGAGCCCATAAAAGGCAACGCATAATCATTCAAAGCGCGTTGAAGGCATGCGTGGTCATAATTAATGAAGTAATTATAATTAGGCACAATTAATCGTAACAAACAGAGGCAATCGAACCCCGAACCGAGAAATCCTCAGTCCAATTTGCTCGGCGTCAAGAGTAAGGTTATATCTTCAGTCATTCTCAAAGCCTGGTCACGCACATAAAGAACAGCGGAAGCTGTGATGCCGATGGAATGCAAGTTCGTCCAACTAAATGTGTCGTCGACATAGTCGCTCCATTGTTCACCTTTCTTTTTAATCTTTATTTTATCTTTTGAAGCGGGTGAATTTCCGCTAAGGTTTCTGTTCTATTTTAGGTTGCGGTCCCACGGCAGCCATCTTGAAGAAGGCGTTAGTTCAACCAATAGATGGCGACACGCACCCTTGGGGTGGCCGAAATATTGGTTCACGGTGGGATGGCTCGAGCACCATCACGTTCCCATCGTGCCCTTGCTCGCGCCGCTACCAGCTGTGCCAAGCAAACGCATGTATGCGAGAATGTCAGGCTGGTTAGTAATTGTTCTCTGATATAGGGATATGATAAAGCCCGTGGCGGTTGCCACGGGCTTTCGCAGTATATCTTACCAAGAAGGAATCAGTGGTTGATTGACGTGTCAATATTCTGTCAATGAAAAATTCTTCGGCAGGAATGCACGCCCAGTAGACTCGATCTTCCAATAATACAATAATTTCGGAAATACCGACACACAAAATGTTGTAAGCGCACCTTAGGAGGAATTGGATGAAAAGCATCAGAATAAATAGGAACACGTTTATTTGCAACGAAGACGCTATAAATGAGCGGCGTTTAGCGACAGCAAGCGATGAGCGTTCGGGAATTTATAAGCTCACATGATTGCTAACTATAGACGTGCGGACAATGAAGACCTGTTTTGTCGGGAGATGGAGTTGCGGTGATGACCTGATGTCGGACGGATCGTGGCAGGCGAACAAGTAAGTTTCTTCTTACCGAATGGTAAGCGTCCAGGGTCAAGCACAGCACGTTGCTACCGACGTTGTCGACGTTTCGAACACTTACCGCTTTCGACAAAAGTGCTGGCACCTGGGCTAACCTTGTGAAAAGACTTGAAGTCTTCCTCGAGTCCAGCACCATCATGAACAGTAACTGAAAACAATCTACTATTCAGTCGGTGGGTGGCGAAACGTATCCGCATCTGCGGAGTCATGGTCGATGCGTATTCTAAGTGGTTGGAAGTGTACGCCCGTGAGCGATATGAAGGTGAACAGCCCTCTTCTTGTTTTTGACGCTCCTGCAAGTTTTGGAACAAGCTCTGTTCCAGAAGAGGACTAGAACGCAAAGTTTAGACCACCAAGCCACGTACTATTTAAGACGTTGCGAGTTAATATAGCTTTAGGGTGCCGTAAAACGGGCAAGAAACCAGGTAAGGTGTTCACCTTCATATTGCCGGCGGGTGTACACGATGCGTGCCACGCCGTCCAAATGCGTCATTGACGTTCTACACTCTCTTTTCCCTATTTTGCCCCACCAAAACAACTTTTCTTTGATAACGCGCCGAATCTTGTTTCAAATAAAATAAACAAGTTAAAAAAAAGGAGAAAAAAAAAAGAAACGGCATCAGGCACCACATTAGCGCACCATACCATCCTGCAACTAACGGGCAAGCAGAACAGATGGTGTGCGAAACGAAGAAAGCCCGCTTGAAGCTTACGGAGAAGCAGTTTAGTGAAGAATCACCAGGTTCTTGTTTCGGCAGCACGCGACGGTCTCATCTTCCACGGTAAAAACACCCGCCGAAGCAATGTTCGGCGGACGAAGAGCCACATCCCTCGATCCGCCTACGAACGAAGATCGAGATACTCCCAGATCGAAAGTAATGGCAGTTTATTCTATCGGACAACTCGTCTACGTGAGGAATTTCAGCGGAAGTCTGGACTTCCATGTAAAACTTGAGTAGAAAAGGCTTAATGTTGGTTGACCAGAAGGTGTCATCCCTCTGAATTCGTTGGATATCAATGCCCTTGAGTGTAAATATAACGAAATAACAAAACTGTCTTTGTTTATTGTGTAACTGCCTTTGTATTTGGTAGTAGAAGCTATGGTGGTGATTTGCACCTTTCACACTAGGCTCCTTTTTTTTATATTTTTCGCCTCATACTCTTTTTCGGTTTCAGTAGGCTTTAAGAATCCTTTGGAACGGGGCACTTTACGTCAACGAGGCCATTTGTTCCAATTAGTCTATCAGGGAATGCTGCTAGAAATCCGTCATATTAATGAGTAAGCCGCACTTTTGCACAATGCAGTTTTCCTGTTCCACGTACAGTTGTAAAGCAGCATCCTCATTGATTCTACCATTTTAATACTGCAGATTGGGCGAGTTGGTAAGGCATCATCACGAACCAGCGCAAGTAGACAGTTATTCAAAATCCAATCACACAAAAAATACACTCACACAGCGCTGAACTATCAACTGAATTGTATTTCAAACTTCCTCTTCTTCGACCCAAGGAATAGGTTGTCAAGGAAGAAAAGGGGAAAGACAAGGCAAATGGGGGAAGGCAAAAGAAAAAGAAAAGGAAAACAGATGAATAGAAGACAAAGAAAAGGAAAATAAAGTAGAATAATACTAATGCACCAGAGTCCAAGAGTTACAAAAATTACAAAAATAATTACAAAATTAATCACGCACAGGTTTAAACCAGGTGATATGCTGGCCTACTGTCGACTACACTCTCGGCGTAAATAGTTTGAGTGATGCAAAAAGTCCAAGAGTTACAGAAATTAGTTGTTAAATAATATAAGATGTAAACAAAAATCAGTGGTTATACTGGCTTATTGTCTTAAACACCTTCTGTCTAAATAATGTAGTTCTTTCTCCGATAAAGCTAAGGACAACGCACTGGGCTTCTCGTCTTGCAATGTTCTCCGCTTCTATAATTTCTCGGGTGAGCTGGTTTTTACTCCTGCCTAACACAGCACAGTTGTCCAGTCGCGCAAAACAGCCACAATCCCTACAGTGAATACCTAGGTGACCGGAGTTGGCATTGGCAATGTTGTTGTTGTGCTCTCGCAGGCGGTCGTTTAAACACCGCCCCGTCTGTCCAATGTACTCTTTTCCACAGGAAAGGGGAAACGAATAGACTACCCCTTCAACACATGGGACAAAGTTGGATCTGTGTTTCTTTGCGCAGCTGACGGTGCTGATTGAGGAGGTGTTTACTTTTTTGCAGAGGCTGTGAAGTTTGTGTGGTGCTGAAAACACTACATTCACATTTACTCTGTTCGCCATTTTCTTTAGACCATGCGATAGATTATGCATATATAGCACGACTACCGGTCTGGTTGTCCTGTCTCTGGGTATTTTTGCGCCGCTACCGAGCTTGATTTCTCTGAGGAGAACCTCGGTTACCGACGTCAATATTTGTAGAAAATATCCAGCGGACCTTAGCCTTGATACTTGAGCGTCGAAGCTTGCCTGCATTGAATGTAAGCATGACTTGCTAATAGAGTTCTTAAGGCATGACCTCACTATACCTCTTTTTACAAGCTTGGAATGTGCAGAGTTGAATGGTAGAAGAGGTTTCTTTCCCCTCGGCTCATAGGACCAACAGATGTGATATGGTGGCACATACAGTCGAAGATCCAGGAATCGTAATGATCTTTCGACCGGCAGTTCGTAGGTGAGCTCCAGAGGATTCATACAGTTCTTGAAATTGTAGAGGACCTCTTCCACCATGGCTGTGAAGTTTGTATCATCTGTAGCAAGGAAGATTAAAAAATCATCTACATATCTACATATTTTCACTGCTTTTGATGTATCCAATATTTGTTGTAGACTCCTGTCTTGATGTGCAAGGAAGATGTCACTAAGGACTGGAGCAATGCTGGATCCTATGCATACTCCCGTCTTTTGTAGGTAGGCATTTCCATCCCAAGCCGCGAAGGTGGACTCCAAATAGATCTTCAGTAAGTCCAGAAACTGACTTTGGGACAGACCCGCCGCGTTCATAAAGGGTATGACGCCAAAGGCGTCAATACTTTCTTCCACACATTTTAGGAGACGTTCTTGGGGTAAGGAATAATATAGGTCCTTGATATCGATGGAAAATATCTTCAGCTCTTCCTGACGATGTTCTTCTAGAAAGTTGAAGACCTCGTAGGAGCTTCGAACCAGGTAGGGATCGTCAATCTTTAGCAGATTTAGCCTCTCCTGTCACCTGGTTTATACCTGTGCGTGATTAATTTTGTAATTATTTTTGTAATTTTTGTAACTCTTGGACTCTGGTGCATTAGTATTATTCTACTTTATTTTCCTTTTCTTTGTCTTCTATTCATCTGTTTTCCTTTTCTTTTTCTTTTGCCTTCCCCCATTTGCCTCGTCTTTCCCCTTTTCTTCCTTGACAACCTATTCCTTGGGTCGAAGAAGAGGAAGTTTGAAATACAATTCAGTTGATAGTTCAGCGCTGTGTGGGTGTATTTTTTGTGTGTTTGGATTTTGAATAACTGTCTACTTGCGCTGGTTCGTGATGATTCTACCATATTCTGAGTGCACGATACTTGAAACAAGTCTGGCACTGGACTTTGTGGTTCGAAACCCACTAATGTCGTCGTCCTTATAGAGCCTCATCATTTAATCATTACCTCGTCACCTCATATTGCTCTTCATCAACAGTGAGTACAATAGGCTACCACCATATTACAATCCAAGAATTGAAACATTGAGTCGTTCAGTCCTTCATTATGTTAATTATTTATATAATGTTATCACGTTACATTACCTCGAGACGATCGCCGTCCATCATCGATCTTCAAATGTACCTGTATATGAATTAGACGCACAATCATAAAGAACACAACGAGCCGCCTCTTTTCTTTGGATCGTCTTTTAGAAACCAGCGCAAGCTGGCGTTCTCTCTTCTGAGACGGTTAGAACGGTCACACATAAAACCCGCGTTTTTCCTACCCGGCCGCTTCCTCCTCTCATTGTGTGTAGTTGGTTATAACTAAATGAGCTATAATAATGGTATATTATTCATATTAAGTTTCAGTTTCAGTCAGGGGAAAGGAGGTTCGCGCGAACTTGAGCCACTAAACGAGCTGCGCTTAGAGTATCGGCACTCTGTTCCCCGACATTGTTGTGGGTGCCGACATTTTGGTACTTGTGCAGAGACGACGCAACTGCCGATCGTCATGATTCAAAAGTGCGACTTACTCAGCATTAGATTCGGCGTTATGAAGCTCATGTAATATTGCTTTGCTTTGTCGCAAACCGTTTAAACATTTGTGGAGGACGGAAAAGCGTTTCCTGTGATTTCAGATAAAGCTTCAGATAACTGGCAACCATGATTTTAAGCCACAACATGGTCAAGTGTCGCTACTCTGAAGCGTAACTTGTTTAATGACACTATTCATGCCCTTGTTCAAGAAGCTTGTAATACCTGGAGGAGCCGTGACGTAAGCCCCGTGGATTCTACAAGCCACTATCTTTTGACGCCTGCCTCTTGCTCATTGTTCCTGCTTGTGCTAGTAAATTAGCTACGCTTCAGAGTAACGACACTTGGCCATACTGTGGCTTAAAATTATGGTTGCCAGTTATCTGAAGCTTTATCTAAAATCACAGGAAACGCTTTTCCGTCCTCCACAAATGTTTAAACAGCCCGCGACAGAGCATAGCAATATTGCATCAGCATTCTAGCACGGGAACTAATGCTGAGGAAGTCGCACTTTTGAATCATGAAGAGCGGCAGTTGCGTTTGCTCTGCACAAGGCCCAAAATGGCATAATGAACAGATTATATCACGCTAAGCTTGTTTAATTATTGATCTTAGATTTATTAACCTGACCCAGTACTTAAACCATTTATTTGTCGATAATAAATCTCCCAATATATTTTCTAAATGTGAAGGTAAAAAGACACGGATATTTATGATGATACAAACGCCAACGGCGCCCTCGAAAATTTCTTGAACTTTAGAAATCAGCAGTTTTTTCTGCCATCCTGCAAGTAGCGCAATATAACACCCGAACAGTTTCTAATTGTCTTTAAAATTAGGTAAGCTCTACACCTATCAAGAAACCAAGGCAAGATAATTTTGAAAATTTAATACATCGCGATGCATATCTATTTTATAGAATAAATGTTATTATATGCCAATAAATCTGTTTGATGTCAATAAAAGATATGCGTCAAAAACAGGTAAGTTTGAAAGGCTTCTGGAGTGTTATGACTTTGAAAATGAAAAAGAGCCATTGTCCACTTCTTGGGCAACCATTGTAGCTCTAAATGTTATAAAAGATTTTATCATAGTTTAATTATTTCCTCAGCGGCATTTGAAGCACCACGACTTGAAGCAAAAAAACGTGCAACGTTTTATATAGAATATCTAAACAAAACAAATTTACACAGCATTAAATTTTTCTCTCCATATTACCAATTATGGGCACTACGCCTGTATAATTTCATTGCCCTAGCGCATGTCATTAAAAACATATTTGTGCTGAAAAATTACAATTTTACGGCAATATTTGGAGAGATTAACAAAACAAAGTAGTGCAAATACCAAAAACGTATATCGTTGCATTCTGCTCTGACATCATCTTAACAAGACTGCTCTATTGGAACCGTGGTATCTTGAATAGATTCTTCATGAAACATGAACCAGCGGAGCAAGTGAGGGTCCGCGTCATCATATTCGCAACGCAACAAATGCGCATGAGCAGTATAAACCAATACATACATAATATCAAATGAAAGAGGATTGCTTGCCTTTCGAACGACATCAATCCCACAAAAGAGTATTCAAAAGAAGATGAGTAATGACCTGCCAAAAAGTACCTAAACTGCCACATTCAGTGTTACAGTGGCCTTAAGCTTCGCCTTTAAAGGGCAACTCCGCTCAATTTTTGCTACTGAGAAAACAATGTAATTCTATTCAGTATAATCTGGAAAGGCTACAAGTTAAATATTGGAATTGAATTCCGTCTAAAAAAGTTGTACAAGCGCGAAAATAACAATATCGGCTAACTATAGCGGGAACGTGCGGCGCTGCCAACACTGCACTTCCGCCGATTTGCTTCCGCCGCTTCCACCGTCAGTGACGTCTATAGCATGCGCAGGTGTTTTCTTCGTTTTTCCGTTTCGAGGTACAGATCCCACAGGCGGCGCCACACTCGCCGCCTCCGGCGGTCACTCTGCCCTCTGACTCTACCAACTATTGTGACTCCAACTACTCTACCTCGGAGGCGGTGTCCACGTGATCTGCGAGCGAACGCGGAGGCTCCGGTTCCGTCTTTGCCGTTGTGCTGGTTGTGCCGTGTTCATCTTTCGTTGCTTCGTGTTTTATTTAGGCAAGAGGCGCGTAGATTTGTACCTGGTGTGCCTTTGCAATGGCTGGCGGAAAGCGCAAAGGCAGAGGCTCACGTTGTTGTGTCGCTGGCTGCCCGAACTACCAGCTAAACAGGCCAGCAGTCCTCTCTTCCACAGGTTTCCTGGCGACACTGAACGGCGGAAAGTTTGGACGGACACCCTGTACCTATGGGACCCCGAGAAGTCCTTGTCGCCAACTGCCAGGATATTGATCTGTTCCGATCACTTCTTGCCCGAATGTTACGAGCGAAGTATGCGCGTGTTAGCTGACTGTGGCTTCTCGACGAAGTACGCGAAGCTGAAGCCGGACGCCGTGCCGTCGATCTTCGCACGCGGCACAGCTTCCCCGACAGCAGACGGCTCAGCGGTGGCTCCATCATGTTCAGATCTCGACAGCCAGGAAATTGAGTGGCTAGCGCGATTTTACGTCGGCAACATATGCAATCAAATATTACTCCAGCACATCGCTTTGGCATAGACAAGTGTTGAGCGATTGCTCAAGCAACCAGAACACGTTTTCACTACGCGATCGCGGGCTTTCGAGATGCATCTTTCTCGCGGGGCAATGTTAACACGATGCACGATGCGTACGTTCACTGTCTCCTGACAGACTGGCAGTCGCTCATACGCAACAACGCAGTCGTTTCTATCGGAGGGTTGCATGGGTTCATATACACGGGGGCTATTGGAACTACGTAATCGGAATTTAGAACAACGAACGGTCGCACCACACAAGTTATTAGAGCAACGAACAGACGCCACACATTCTGACTACGTTGCAACAGTCCTTCCTCAGACCCGTTCAGGTTAGAAATACAGCTCTCCCAGCGTGCAAGCGTGTGCAGCGTGCACGAGAACGTAGCGTTGACAAGCTTGTAACTGCACTGGCTTCCCCGCATAAAAATAAGATATGACGGCGGCTACAGGCCCAGCTTGCATCTACTACAATTGCGTACAAAATATACCTTGGCAAGAACTTACCTCGTTGTGTGTTTCGATTCACAATTGAAATGAAGCGGGAGCCGTCCTGTGCAGCCGATGCGATGCAGACGACGTGTGTGCAGCGCCTGTCCGTGCGGAAGGCCACGTGACCCTTTGTATCCCACGTGGTGTGTGCATCCTCTCGACGCCGACCGTAGACGCTGACGACAGTGTTGCCCATCTTTGCCGAAGTTTCGGTTTCGTTTTGCGATTTTGCTTCTTTCAAGATTACTCGGAAATTAATTTACTTCTCGGGGAAAAGAGTATGCAGGGTCGTTTATGAGTGCTTTGCAAGGTAACATCATCCACTAACTCCAAATTTTCAAAATTGAGCGGAGTTGCCCTTTAAGAATGGAACGCGACAGCGTTATCGGGTCCCCCTTCACAAAGCCTTCTCATGTAAACGCCTGCTCGTAGCCAAGCCATGCAAGCGTGTGTGCGCGGTCCCATATTGCAACGCGCGCAGTCACGTGTGACGTCACACGTTGCGACGCGCTTTGCATTATGGGATTTACCCGTTAAATATGGCGGGAAAGGTTCCGCTACATTTGGCAAGAATGTTTTCCGCTAACTTTGGCGGAAAATGTGTCCCCCACATTTAGCGGGTAAATCCCATAGTGCAACGCGCGCAGCCACGTGTGACGTCACACGTGGCTGCGCGCGTTGCACTATGGGATTTTTTAGTCGCACCGACGTCGACGCCGACGCCGGATTGTCTGCGACACGAGCTGCTTAACGCTGTCGCGTTAAAATGAATTAGGGAATTAGAAGCCTATTTCTATTTTGCCCGTTTTTTCTAAAGCCTTGGAGAAACTAATATATCACCATTTAATCAGATTACCGAACATATATGATCTTACTACCTCTTCACAGTTTAGTTTCAGAAAGAACTGTTCTACTGAAAGAACACTGCTTAATCAAAATAAATTTATTTAGAAATGTTTTTTTTCTGAGAATTAGAAATTAGTTTTAGGTTTTTTTCAAGATTTGGCAAAAGCTTTTGATTGCCTTAGTCATAGTGTTCTGTTTAAAAAAAGCTTGAAATATGTGCCATCCGTGGAGAGGTACTGCTGCTTTTCAAGTCATACTTACAATATCGTCAACCATATGTCTACGTCAAGAGTTATTCCTCCACAGTAAGACCTATCACCTCGGCTGCTCCATAAGGTAGCATCTTGGGACCTGTCCTTTTCACTTGTGCGTTAATGGCATCGCTTGCTTGTATAGGGAAATAACATTTGTAATTTACGCGGACAACACGAGCTTACTTTTTTCTTCAGAAACAATGGAGGATTTGATAGATACGGCTAATCTGACTTTATCTAAGGTAGAGTCCTGGGCCAGTATCAACTCTTTGCGAGTAAACGACAGTAAAACTAAATGAGTCATATTCGGTCCTAAAAGTAAGCATGGGCTAATATCTAAACCTCCAATTTTAAATTCGGATTCAATCGAGATGGTCAGTGATTTCAAAACCCTTGGTGTGGTTTTCAGTGAGAGCATTTCGTGGGATATTTAAATAAATTATCTCGTTCCATATCTAGCACGCGTAGTGGGGATTATATGTCGTCGCCATTATATTCTCAAAACGAAAGTAAAATTGCTAATTTATAACTTTATTTTCCTCTAATTTAACATACTGCAACCTCGTTTGGGGTACATCGACACTCACATGAATTAAAAACTCTTTTGATAACAAATATACGATTTTAAGAGGCATTTGTAACGTGTCTTACGACTTACACGCTGCTTAATTGTTCTAGAAATTCCGCATAAATAATATTTACCAATTATACAAATGTAGATTATGCACTAGTTTCAAGAGAGAAAAAACCAGGGGGTCATGTCTTTCGGAAAACCTTGCGGGGCTGAAAGAAAATTCACCGGTGTATCCTACTCACCATAGGGAGAAGTGGAGGATGGTCACTGAGCGAACAAATTACGACTCTCAGATGCTTCAGTTTACTCCTCCAGATCTGTTAAACAACGTTTTATTGATAATCTTCATTTTTACCTTCTAACTTCTAAAAATGTGTGCATATATCTCAGCACCTGATTTATTTATTTTTTGTTTCGCACATTGCTTAAGTGTTTCGTCTTTGAAATTTCTTGTCACGTGTATGTAAATTTCCACCGTTAATACATGCCGTTTGTGTGCATAATTTTTTGTATTATGTATCGGCCTATCCCGCACGCTGCATTTAACCATTAGAAGAACCCGGGGGAAAGTGAAGCTGCACACCATAGCTATTTTTGTCGGGCATCATAACCGATTTAAAAATTATGATGATGATGATGATGATTCAATCGCGATAGAACGTGGCCGCTGTAAAAATTAAATCAGAGAAGAGGACGCGCGCAAGGGCCCTCTCGGGCAGCGCCAAAAAATGACCCAGAGGTAAAACCCAAAAATACAAACGCGCTACTTTTTTTTTTTTTTTTTCATTTCACCTCGACCCTCTTCCTTTTTCCCTCTCCCGTTTCTCCACGCGCCGGTAGTCTTCTTTTTTTCTCCGTTGCGGTTTGTTGTTGTTTCGTAGAGAGGCCACCGCGTGTATTTTTGGCGTTGGCTGAAGGATTACCCCAGAGCCGTATATGGGGAGATTGGTCAGTCTATGATCTCGCCGCCGTAACGCTCTCCTCCTGAGTGAGCCAATCAGCACGCGGCGCAGAGCCAGAGGCATGAGCGCATGCGCGTGAATTCACGGCTGCTCCCAGCTGAGTGGGGAGGGCCTCCATTTTTGTTCATTCTCCCTGCGGAATGCGTGGGATCGGCATCTAAATCTCGATTATTTCCTTTTATATCGCTGGCTCTGGCAAGAAAATGACATACTCTTATTCCTCGGTGGGGTAAAAAGATAATAAATGAAGATTATTTGGCGTATGGCCACAAACTTTTATTCGGGCGAAAAAGAAGTCGGCCGGTAGCAGACGACGCGTAGCCTCACCAGTGCTTTTCTCCGACCAGTCTCCGACAGCGTTGCGGAGAAATGGCGGTCGTCTCTTCTCTGCTCCCTTCTTTCTCTCTTGCTCCTTCGGCGCTCTCCTCCCTTTCATTTACTTTTCTCCTCTCCGGCGCATTCGTCGCCACACCCACTGGCCGAACTCTCCCAATATACGGCTCTGGGTTACCCTAGAGTTCCTGTATATAGCTATCTACGGTAGCAGAGTTGCGCATTCAGCCTCGGCGGGTGGCCGTAGCGCCGGCTTTCCCGCACGCCCTGGATGCTTTGCTCCTCACGTGACTGAATTTGGCGAATAGCGGCGCCGCGCGCGCCGCCGCGCGTGGAAAACAGGAGAGGAGGAAAAGGAGGCGGAAAGCAGGGGAACATACTCCGGGGCGCGAGGAACGTCGGAGGAGCGACCGTAAAGGTGGCTTTCTTGCACGGCGCTGGATGCTTTGCTCCTCACGTGATCGGTCTCGGCCAATAGCGACGTGGCGGCGCGGGTAAAACAAATGCGACGCTCTGCTCCCCCTTCGGGGAGCATATCGAGGAACTGCAGTAATGTTTGGAGGTGGGCTAGTCAGTGATGCATTGTAAACATAGAAATAAAACAGCGCAAACGAACACAAGGACAAGTAGAAGAAGAGCTGTGTCTGTGTCCCTTCTTCTACTTGTCCTTGTGTTCGTTTGCGCTGTTTTATTTCTACATGTCGAGGGACTCTAGGTTACCCCAGAAGTGGAAATGCGCTACCATATGAGTAACCGTTCGGCGCCACTCGTGATCTTTTTCCGGCGACCGCGCACTCAATGGCTCCATCGTGGAATTGGCAGGCTTTCTAGAATAGAGGAGGCTAAGCTTTAGTGCAAGAAAAAGTAGCGTTACAAGGAGGAGGTGGTAGGAAGCGCAAGCCGATGAACTAGGTATGACTCGCGCGCGCCTCTTGTGGCAGGCGACCGTCACCAAGTGCAGCTTGCTCCCGAAGGACGAAGTACGTGATTTCATGACGTCATGGGTCATAACGGGCCAATGGACAACGCGCAGCGGGCGTATGGCATCAGGATTTCCCACAGCAGCCAGCAGATAGCGTGGCGAATGCGACGTACCTCCTCTCCGCACGATTACTTTAGTTACCACATGTGGCTCCTCGCGCTCCCTGAACACGAACAACTCGAGGCGCTAAGCGAAACCTCGAAAGAAACAGATCCCATGGAAACTTTTCCTAAAAGGGGCGATGCAACAATTTTAGCAATTTACGCACATACCGCTTAGAACGAATATCTGGCGTTAATAACCCATAAAACTCGCGTTCTTTTTTCAACACGTGCGATAGAAATCGCGAAAAAAAAAAAGAAAAAAAAAAAAAACAAGCAGCGTTTGCTTCCTTAACTCTCAGCCAGAACAAAAGGCCAGATGATCTGGAGCCGATTTTATGCCGCCATTGTTCATCGTAGACACGTGCTGGGGTTGGCAAGGCACAGGACGAGCGCTGAGTTCCAGACATTGTTATGGTTCGGCTATTGTCGTCATTGCAGCGATTGGACACCGGCAATGCCACGTCCCACTACCCGAATGCTTGTCGAGCTATTAATTATCACAAGACCAAATCGATTGCTCACGCAATGCTCGGGTCCAGCCAAGGACCGCATTCAAATATGATCACTGGAAGATCTGCGAGCCCCAAGCTACGTCATCAAGTTTTGCGAAGGAGAGACTGAGAGAAAAGGCTTTCTTGTCCTTAAAATTGCACCGTAACAAAAAAGTTTCTTGGCCGGTGTCGTTGCGTGCGACTGCACTTGGGTCCCACCAGTGCCAGTAAGCTCGAGTAAAGAAAGAAAAAAACATTTCAAGCGAATACCGTTGCGCCGCCCCTTTAACGCATGCTCCTCTCAGACACCCACCGCTCCCGACTACATGAAAACCTGCCTCGATCGTTCTGATAGACACAGGGGGCACGGGAGTCTCACGTGCTCCATGCATCCGAAACCGGCCATAGCTCCTCCTGAGCCTAACAAAACATAATGTACGCACGACACTTTCTTCGCTCTCCGGGTTTATTCAAATAATAAAAACTTTTTTTATTAAAGTAAATAACGATTTATTTGTTTACTACGTATATGGTAAAGGTGTGTAACGCTACCATTCTTTATTATTATTGTTATTATTATTATTATTATAGTCGTTATATCGGGTGTTCACGCAGGAGAAACATCCCTCCCTTTGCACCCAGGGAAGCACATCACGTAGTATCAACAACACGGCTTTGCACGGAGCCGCGCTGACGTACACTTCCCCGGGGGGGAGGGGGGAGCCTTTGCTCGGGCTGCACGAACAGCTCCGCCTTGGCCTTGGATCTCTTCGCTGTTGGCTGCATTTTGTTCGTGTGTCTGGCTACTTGACAGATTTTGTTCAGTGGGATACCGGTGGTGGTATAGGGATCGCCTTACCTATTGTGGCTTGCGCTGTTGCGCATGTCGTCAGAGGAACCGGAGGAAGTCTACAATATTCACCAATGCCGACCCTCCCCAGGCAGCACAAAACGTCGTGGAAACGTCGAGAAAAAGTCCCGGACGTCCGTGACGTCCCGCATGACTTCGATCACGTTTTTTCGATGTTGAGGTGACGTCCTTATATAACGTTCCATTAAAGTCCAATCAGTGACGTTGTGACGACGTTGTATTTCAACTCAAACGTCGCCAACGTTCCCACGACGTCGATGCACGACGTTCTCACAACGTCCAACGCTCACGTTTCTTTGACGTTGAACTGAAGTTCATAAATGACGTCCCATTACCGTCCTGTCCGTGACGTGCTGGCGACGTCGCGTTTCAACTTTAACGTCTTCATCGTCGCCACGACGTCAAGACAAGACGTTTTAGCAACGTCGAACACTCACGTGTCTTCAAAGTTAAAATAAAGTCCAGGGTGACGTTACATTATTGCCCCGTCAGTGACGTTTCTGCGACGTCGCGTTCACACCTAAATGTCGCAAACGTCATACAAGACGTGCTGGCAACGTCGACCACTCACGTTTTGTTCGTCGTTTTTAGATTTTCCAGCTCAATCTCCAGCCGCAGAATCACTGTGGTCAAGGTGACAGCGCTCAAGAGCCGCAAACAAAACTTATTTTTTGAGAGGTTGAGAAGTTTAATTATTTATACATTAATTTGCGTATTTCAAAAAGCTATTAATTGCACATCGATGACGCTAAAGAGGGTATTTACAAAACTCAATGTACACGGAAGGAAAAAAATAATATGAAAGCATGTTGGGAATATCATTCCTTTTAGATGTGCTTGTTATAATTTTGGTTTGTTTAAAATACTGTTACTGGTTTAATTTGCGAAGCCCATGGCGTCTAGAACGGATCGAATTGTACCATTCTTGCATTTTGCACGCGCGTTGTCGGCTTCCATGGGTCCTGGGCCCTGGCACGCGCCTCAGGGGCGCCGCTACACTATCCCCTCTCCAGGTGATTTCAGGCCTGCATCCTTTCCTAGGAGCATCCACACTGCTCCGCGACCACCCGAGATTGTTTTAAGGTTTTAAGGGGGGGGGGGGGGGGGGGGGGGACACAACGTTTTCCCACGACGGCTAGGGAACGTAATTTGGAAAGGTTTCTCGACGTTCTGTGAACGTCGTTGGTAGTCCGGATGTCATAAGCACACGTATCATAAACGTCGAGGTAGGACGCAGTGGCCCACTGAGACGTGCATGTGACGTGCAAAAAACGTCATTTGGAACGTCCCCTCGACCTTCTGTGCACCTTTTCTCGCGGACATTTAAAGGTTTCATCGACGTCGAAAGAAGGTAAAGTCCGGACCTTCGACGTTTTACGACGTCACGTAACAGACGTCTTCGACGTTCTTTCGACGTTTTCTTCACGTTTGTGTGCTGCTTGGGTCAAGCGACTCCTGCGCTTGAAGGTCGGCATTGGCTGATTTTGGATTTCTCGTGGAATCAGCAAAAACACGGAGAGTAGCACCCATGAGTGCAACTCGCGGTGTCGCATCCATCGACACGGAGAGTGTTGCGTCCATCCATTCAAGAAGCATGTTAGTTTTTGGCAGGCAGCAGTCGTTGGGGTCACTGGCATTTTGCAGCACTGCTGTCGTAATCGCGTATCGCCGTTTCATGCAAGTGCTCAACGAACCGAAATGAACCAGTGGAGAGCGTGGCCCTGCATTCCTCTCGAGCCATCTGCCAGGAGGAGTGCTCTATCTGGTGCCGCGAGTTGCACATGCGCATTGCTGAGCCAAGTACTAAGCGGCTGTTCGCGCTCAGTGCACACCCTCTGATAGTTCAGCAACGCTGGAATTGAATTTGCAACGCGACAGCGTTTTTAGAACGTAGCTCTTAAGCTACGTTCTAAAAATTGGCGTCGCGGAGGCTTGCCGCTTGACGCTGGGCGCCGCGGGCTGCCGACCAAGACCAGTTTTCGCCTTCAGCGGCGCGCCTGACGGCGCCTCCAAGCCAACCGGTCGTTGCGCGGTTCAGAGCTCGCCGCTCCTCGCCGCAGAAGAGAGGAGCCAATGGGAGGTGGCGTAGATAGTGACGTCGCGATGCCATGGCAACGCGCAAGCCGGTTCTCTGCACGCCGTTTACGTTCCGAAGGAACGTAGCGTTGTTTCGTTTCGTCTGCTGTCCCTCCCTATTTCCCCCAATGCCTTTCCCAACGGAGCGGTTCGTCGAAACTGTGCGACTGTTTCCCTTTTTATATGACAAGACGAGGCCAGACTACCTAAATAAGGACGCTTAAAACAACCGATGGGAGATTATAGGAGAGGGATTCTGAACTACAAGCGAGTTTCTCCGTGGCACTTGTTGCATGTCTTCTGTGTTGTGACGGAGGTCGTGTTGATTTGGTGACACTTTCGAAAGTAGCCTTCATCTCTGGCGCGCCGCCGGGGCAGCTGTCATTCGGTGTTTCGGTAGAACCGACTCGGCCGGACCCAAAACCTGCGCCTCCTTCTCTTTAGAGCGCGACGACGTCGCAAGACCGGGCCCTAAGCTGGACGCTTGGCGAAAACGACGGCGAGAAATTTGGCGGCCGCGATTGGCCAACGCCACACTTGACCTTGGCGCCGGCCAATCATAGCCGCCGAATTTCTCGCCGACTTTTCCGCCAAGTGTCCAGATTAGGGCCCCAACGAGCAGGCTAGGATAATCACATTCACGCTGATCACCAGGTCATCATGGACTCCTACTATGTAGGCAGCGAGTGCGGTTTCGATGCTGATATTTGCGAAAGATGACAGCCGAAGCGGAAGTATCTAACGAAGAGCAGTCAACAAAATGCGGGAAACCCGGCGGGAGGCGCGCGCGGGAACGCGACAGCCAGTGCTGTCACGCCCGCAAAACGGAGGCCGATATGGAGTAAGGTCACTTTTCAAGTCCTCCTTCTCCAAGTCGTGCACGCATTTCTCCGAAAGTAGCCTCAAGCTGCAGCAGCAGAGGTTAGAAAAAGCAGGCTTTCCTGCTGACCTACTTCGCTCCACGCTTGAGAGGTTCATTATCAAACCACAACTTCCGCGAGTTGTTTCAAAAAAGAAAGGTCGTTTCGCTGTGATTCCCTACATGCACAACTCCGCGCACCGTTTAAGGTCCATCGCGTCCAAATTCGACACGAGTGTGGTTTTTTCTTGTCGTATGCGCCTCAAACAGATGTGCAAAAAGGTTAATGGGAGCGACAGTCCCCGAGGGTGCAATGTTAAACATGCCAAAAAGTTCGTGGAATGCGAAGAAAGGAAGGTTTATTCGATTCCACTAAGCTGTGGCAGTCAGTACATTGGATCGACTGGGAGATGCGTCAACCACCGACTCAGAGAACATAACTTGGAAGCATCAAAGGCTTCAACTGAGTCGCATCACCCCATTGTCGTTCACAACCGCACATGCGATGACTGTACTCCTCATTTTTCTGATACTAAAATACTGGGCGGGCACAACAAAAGATTTGGGAGAGAAATCATCGAACCATTTGCCATGGGGACTGTTAACAACACCATTTCTGCACCTTCATTATCATTGACAAAGACAGAGGTCGAATTCTTAACACCAGAGATGACTAGAATATTGACACCTCGTCGTGACGCTACAGCTTTTTAAACTCTTATATTTATAGTACAATTCCCTTTTTGGACTGCAAACAAGAATAATTCTGCATTATCACTGACAATGACCAAGGTTAATTCTAAGTAATCGAAAATAACTAGATTACTGATGCGCTTTTCAAACTTTTCTTTTACTGTATTCCCTTTCCTTTATAACTAGTATCTCCTTTCCCTCTTTGAGAACGTTGAGACCCTTGGGGGGCGGTTTTATCTTTGTGCCTATCTATGTTGTTGCTAAATGAAAGATGTCCTGGTCCCGTCCTCATCCTCTCTGTTTTATACTTTCAAGTTTTGTATCTATTAACCAACACGCTCGTTTTCAATTGTAAATGACGCAGTGCAGAAAAGTAAATTTGGGGAACGCTTAAGCTTCGCCTTTACAAGTGGAACGCGATAATGATATCGGGTCCCGTTCCCAGTCTTCTGATGTAAACGCGTGCTCGTTGCCAAGCCGTGCAAGAGTGTGCGCTTGGTCTAGTCCGTAGCGTCACGTCTGATGTGACGTAACACGTGGTTGTGACATCATGACCCTATCGACCAGCTAAATTTGGGAGAAAACAGGTTCGCTAAATATGGCGGGAAAATTTTCGGCTGGATGTGGCGGGAAAATGTTCCGCTAAATTTGGCGGAAAAATTTCCCCTTAAATGTGGCGGCAGAATTTGTCGCCAAATTTGGCGGGAAAAGATTCCCCTAACTTTGGCGGGAAAACGTTCCCGCCAACTTTAGTGGGTAAATCCCATAATGCAACGCGCGCAATCACGAGCGACGTCGTCTGTGAAACACGTTGCTGCGCGCGTTGCATTATGGGATTTTTCTGTCCCACCGACGGCAACACAAACACCGACGCCGTGTTTTCTGCGACACGCGCTCCTAAACGCTATCGCGGTAAAGGTGTTTTACTTGAGAGCGCTGTGTGCGGATGAATTATAAACAACCGAAAAGTAGTGCTCATCGCCCCTGCACAGGTTGCGGTTGAAGCGTTTTTTGGGGACGGTCTCACACGCATGCTTTATTAGTATAACAGTTCTCGGTAAAACTTTATTTTAATGCACAACCAAAATAACATTATCCTTCGATGCTTTAAACAAAGCAATGGCGAAACGTATCGGCCATTATATCAACCGACACTCTTGGCGACAAAGTATACCAAATGGGTTAAAAGCGCCAACACCACCATACGATGACAGATCATGAGTCTCCGGGTACAACGGACGAAGTGAGCGTGCCATTTATGGTGCCAACAACGCGCTCAGAGTCACAAAACATGCCCCTCCCCCGCAGATCACACGAAAAGTCTATGAGGGTCGACCGGCCTCTCGGCGCAGAAATCAAGTCTGGGTTGGGAAACTGCGAACGTCACGTTTCAAACTTCCTGTTGCGTCCAAACACGTGTATCATTTTTGGGAACGGTATAAGAGAAATTGTCGTCACAACCTCCTCTCTTAACCTTCACAGCCTCCCTCGTTACTTCCTGTCTTATATACATTCGCGAAGAGTTTCCTACAATCCCTCATAACTTCACCTTAGAAAAAAAGCTCCGTTTTTACTATATACACCCCCGTGTAACTTAACCCCTTTCCTTTTAGCCCGCTCCCTGGTACCGTCCCTTTGGGCCTAGGCCCTCGGTCACTGCGGCTAGCACTCGGACGTCTTCGTGGGCGCTGTTGGGAGACGGACGTGCGGAGCCGAAAGACGAGCCCGACCGGTCCGCTCAGTCCCCGTCCACGGAACCTCCCTTGCGGAAGTCGGCGTTGGCGTAGATGCGTCCTTCTCGGCGGCCGATGCCCATCATGATGGAGAACCTGCCCTTGGGCACGACCACCTTGTGCCCTTTCTTCTCCAGCAGCCGCCTGTACACCTGCACGCAGCCGGCACCAAAAGATCACTGAGAAGGGAATGAAAGCGCAGAAAGAACCTTTATTTTCATGTCATAAAGCTCTGTACTGCCGCCGTAAATCCTCGAAATATAGCGGCGGAATTCTTTTTTTTTTTTTTCTTTTTTTTAGAGCGCAGTTCTTAGTCGCCCGTGTACGGGTTGAGCGCCGTCGGCGTCGGCGTAACCGCGAGTTGCATTATGGGACATTATCTGTAATGGCGTCCCGTGTGACGCCACGAGGGTAACATTTTCCCCCTAAATTTAGCAGAAAAAATTCCCGCCAAGCTAAGCGAAAATTCTTCCCACCAAATTTAGCGGGAGTTATTTTTTTTCCTAGTGACCTCACACATGACGTCCCGCTAAATTTTGCGGAAAGTTTTCTGCTAAATTTAGCGGGGAAATTATCGTCACGTGACCTCAACACCGTTTCAGTTTCCCGCTAAATTTAGCGGAGCGGGGAAATGTTCGCTAGATATAGCGGGAAAATTTTCGCTTCATTTAGCGAAAATTTCTCGCTCAATGGGACGCGAGCGGGAGAGGAGGAGGGGGAGCAAATACATACCCTCCTTCCCTCCTCCTCCTCAAGAACTGCGCTCTAATTCGGCATTACAGAAAATTGTAAACGTCTTTCATTTTTTCATTTAATAATTTTGGTTAAGTTTCTTAATGCATTCAAGAAGCGCATTTCTCTTTCGCAGTTGGTGTATACGAGCCAACATTCGGGCGTTGGAAGATGACGGAACGACCAAAATATTCTTATTCTTCTTACCTTGGAAATTTCTTAATAATAAGTGTGGTCGTGTAGATATTTAGACAGCGAGCTAACTGATCAGCCATCTCAAAGTTGCGACGAGTCACTCGCTGTAGATGAGCAATTTAGCCAGCGCAGTACAACCGCTATCCTGGGACCTTTTTACATACTCCACAAAGTATCGTGATACGGGACCGCACGCCGGTACGATGCTCATCCAGATCGAAACTGGCAGGGGTAGGGATTGAACCCAGGATGCTGGGTTCTGCAGTGCGAGTTTTCGCTCCACGTGCTTGGAAATTACTTCGAACACTATATCAGCGTTTTATCCGCCAGATCGTCCAGGGCCAATTCCATCCGACCAGTCGAGCGATAAAGATATAAATGCGATATGTTTCTGAATATTCACTTTCCCTTAGGGCGATAGACAAGCCCGGAATTAACTTGAAAATGATGTACTAACGTTTTATTCGGTAGATAACTCTTGAGGGAAAGTGCGTCTGCACTCTCTTTGAGTGAATAATAGGATGGTGCCTTTTTTCTACAGAGGCTCGGATGATATCGATTTGCTTTCTGGATGGCTGGACCGATTAACCTAAGACCAACGACCGGGGTTAAGAATGACTGGCGGGCAGTACAAATATGGGAGCGCGCCAAGTGTGCAGAGAGTCTCTGGCAGACTTTTACGTAGTCCGTGTCAAGTGACGAATTACCTATGATTCTTTGCATCTAGAAGTAATTTTCTAACGGAATAGTTACATATTTGCTAAAGTAATTGTAAAGTCATTTTCTTACATATTTACGCAACAGCTTCGTTGTAAACCCTTGCAATCTTTTTCACAACACCCCCCCCCCCCCCCCAGCAAAAAAAAAAGAAAAAGTGTTATAATTTCGGTGAATTTTGGCGCCTTACGCTGTTTCCACTCTTCTTCGTCCCTGTCGCTTTGGGCGCTTTTATGTATTTGTCATTTTGGTAAAGTCGTCCGCAGTGACGCTGTCAGGAGCAATGGCAGCTCTAAAGGAGGCTTGGCACTCTTCAGTTCCACAAAGCCTTTCTTTAGAACGCCAAACCCCTGGATATTTTTTTGTCTAGATCCTGACAGCAAAGTCGGGATATTTAAATGTGCATATCTAAACAAAAATAGGAAGTACGAGCAAACTATTTTCGCCTTTTCTTTTTTTGCTATCGAAGGCGGGCAAGAGGAGGATAAGTGATCGGACTCTTCGAGAAGACCGAGGCAGTAAGTGTGTTTTGGAACTGCATCAAGAAAGGTACGTACCGCAAACGTGCGTTTACGTCGCCTTGTTTTAACCGACGTTCAAATTAATTGTTCTTAGAGTATTGTGGTGTTTTTATTTCTTTATTACTTATATAAACATCGAGAAAGTTTTATTTTTTTATTCACCAACGTCCCAACCGAGGCTCGACCTGTTCAGTGCCAAATAAAGCATATAGATCAAAACCGTAAGTGTCGTTTAATTTTCACGTGTAACTATACTCTGTCCAACCAACTTTGTTTGCTACCGTCTGGCAATATTTGCTGGTATAGTTAGATGTACAGAAATCAATTCTTATTCCTCGTTTAGCCAGTTGTATGACGGCTTCTACAGCTTCGCGATTCCAACAGTATCGGGCACTGGCAGCAACGACGAAGGTTCGTTCTTTTTTTCAGGGTAAGGAGCCGTTCCATCGATTCGCTGGAGAAGCGCAATGCAGTGATTCCAGCATTCGTAACGCATATTATGGTACTCTCATCCAGCGCCTCAGTTGAAAGGGTATTCAGTGTAGCGGTCGGCATTTTCACAAAAAAAAAAAAAAGAGGCAAGATGTTTGCCGAGATTTCTGAGAGCCAGCTGTGGCCCAAAATACTCAAGGTCGATAATTGGGACTTGTGGCAACAATAAACACTAATAACCCTCTTCTTTTTGTTTTGTTAATTCAGGAGAGCAATCTTGAAAGTAACGCCACAATAGTAACGGACTAGTTACTGGAGTAAAGGTCACTTACTTTCCTAGAAGTCTAATTGTAATTGCAATAATTACAATTCAGTCTCGAGTAATTTCCAATGTAATTCTTTACGTTTTTTTTAGTAAGGTGTACAAGCGTGCTCCCCCGCGAGCCACGTGCCTTCAGGCTCTGAACATCTCGTCTCCGCAGCCGCCCAACCGTCCTGAAGTGCGGGAGGATGGGTCCAAGAAGGACAGCACTGCTTCCCGGCGGCAGAGCTCACCTGTGGGAAGTTCGCCTCGACGTCCACTTGATTGGGCAGAAGCTGGTGGTGCACCCTGGGGAAGTCAATCGCCTCCTTGATGTTGTTTCCTTGCCACAGATATCGCATGCTCACCTGAAATAGTCAAAGTCCAATCTTTGCGAACGAGTGCTAAATATAATTATTTCAATTTGAGAAGAAAAAAAATCAAGAATACTAAGCACGAACGCGGACAACCACTTTATATAAATAAATATGTAATTACCTTCCGTTTTTTTTTTCTTCAGATATTAGTAAGAGATAAAGTGGACGCATTTTTGTCAAGGTAAAGAACACGAGTTTACCAAAAGAAGAACTCATCAGAACGCTTAGCAGTCAGCTTTGTTCTCGACAAGTTACACTGTCTGGAGTACCTGAAAGCTTACTGGCTAGCAATGCTCTTGGAAGGCCCTGGTTTGAGCTTAGCTATAGGTCGTTCTTTGTGTGACGGTTGCCATGTTGAAATTTGACGTAGTTGGGGTTTTCGTGTAGGCGGCAGGTGCGCGCCACTAGATGAAGGACCAACAACAATACTAAGGAACATTTACAAAGATAATAATGTGATTATAACATGGGAAGGAAAGGCAACGGGTAAAATAGAGATAAGACGAGGCCTTAGGCAGGGGTGCCCGTTATCGCCTTTGCTGTTTTTGTTGTATCTGAGAGAATTGGAGGATAGACAAGAGAAAAGTGGGCTTGGATTGGACCTTTCGTACAGTAAGCTAAACCAAAAAATTCAGCAATCCTTATCGGGATTGACGTATGCGGATGATATCGTACTAATGGCTAACAACAGGATAGATTTGCAGGAATCAATGAGCATCTGTGGTAGGGAAGGAGAGAAATTAGGTTTAGAATTCAGTAGTGAAAATCAGCAGTCATGTTTTTTAACAATGATGAAGTTGAGAGGCTGAAGATACAGAATATTACAGTTGAAAGAGCTAGTAAATACAAGTATCTAGGAGTATGGATATGTGATGGTGTAGAATATCTCAGTGAGCATGAAAAGTATATAATAGGTAAGGGCAACAGAAATGCAGCTGTAATGAAAAATAGAGTACTTTGGAATTACAACAGGTATGAGGTGGTGAGAGAGATTTGGGAAGGGGTCATGGTGCCTGGCTTGACTTTTGGAAACGCAGTGCTATGCATGAAATCCGAAGTGCATGCAAGACTAGAAATAAAACAGCGCAGAGTAGGTAGGCTGGCTTCACATTGCAAAACGCCAAACCAAGGAGTACAAGGAGACATGGGATGGGCGTCATTTGAGGGCAGGGAAGCCGTGAGCAAGATAAAATTTGAGGATCGGTTGAGGCAAATGGATGGGGAGCAATGGGCACGAAAGGTTTTCAGCTATTTATACTAGAGGAGTGTAGACACAAAAGGGAGACAGCGCACTAGGAAATTAAGAGGAACGTTTTTAGGTTATAGTGGAGTTACGGAAGAGCAGGTCTCAGTTAAGAAGATAGTTAAGGCCACAGAAAAAGATTGGTGGCTAGAGGGGATGCAGACAAAGACGGCTCTGGAGAGCTATAGATTAAACAAAACAGTTATTGCCAAAGGAAACATTTATGACAATTCTAGGGGAAGCTCATTGTTTTTAGAGGCGAGGACGGGTGTTCTGCGAACCAAAACATGCAGAGTGAAGTACCAGGAAATTAATACAGTGTGTACTGCTTGTGGAGAGGAGGACTAGACGGCTGAGCACATGATACTCTACTGTAAAGGGCTTCACCCTATGCCTACCGAAAACAACCTAGATTTAATAAAGTCATTGGGTTTTAAAGACAGCGAAGGAAGAGTGGATTTCAAGACAGTAGAGATTACCAAGCAAAGATTAAGTGAATGGTGGCAGAAAGGGAGAGAAAACTAAGTATGTTCTTATTAACTGATGACAAGGGGGTTTTATAGCCTCACTTTCTTTTCAGTGCGGAGTGAATATAGTTTTTGCATTTAAATATTCTAAGCTTAAATTGTAAAACAAAATGGCTAGGTGGCGTAAGCTACCGCCCGATCCAAAGGGCTCAGCCGGACTCATCCATACATTCAAACATGAGTTGGTCTATACGTGCTCGCGGAGAAGAGCAGGAAAAAAAGTGTGTCCAACATTGCAGCGGGTATGAATGCGATTGAAGACGCAGGCCCAGGTGTATATGTGAGTGACGAGCAGTGGAACGTACGAGCGCGATTCCCGAGGTGATCTTGGCGCCCCCCGCGCCTCCGAGCACCAGCTGGACGTCCCCGTCTCGGCCGACGACCACGGCAGGCGCCATGGACGACATTGGCCGCTTTCCCGGGGCCGCGTAGTTGGCCTCCGAAGGAGCTACGCCGTACAGGTTTGAGGTTCCGGGGACGGAGAAGTCGTCCATCTCGTTGTTTAGCATCACGCCTCCGGACCTCACCATGCTACCAAAGCTGAAATTAAAAAAAAAAAAAATTGACGCTTGTGTTTAGTAGACGCCCTAAGGTCGATCTCCCTTTAACGACACTGGTTTACGCATGGCTTCCAACGCGGATGCACAACCAGTGACACGTCATATTCGCACGATTCGTGAACTCGCTTCTATTGTGGACAAGGTTGGCCAAGGTGCAATTCCTTTTTCCATTTTGCGAAGGTTTTTGATAGAGTATCGCGCTTCAAAATAACCTAGAAACTTGAACAGCTACTAAAACATGGTTGTCTTTGACAATGGATGGATTCTTACCTTACGAATCGTCGTCAGTGCGTTATTGTTGGCAATGTGAAATCTGTTAAATTACCCGTTACTTCAGGAGTACCCCAGGCTCGGTACCCGATTCTTTGCTTTTTTGGTGTATGTTAATAATCTCCGGGTTGACAAGCCCTCAGTACAGTGGGCATAAAGCATCCCAGCATACTTCTGGTGAGTGAAGGTATGTCACTTGAGTAAACGCTCGATTTTTAGGTTCGTAGGTAAACTTTTCTCCGCAACCGTTAAAAGGCCAGTGAGCTTTTCTCCGCATCGGACACTTTTGCGGTGAACTTTTGTCTGATAAGCTTATCTGCGGTGAGGTTTTCTCCCCCGTCCGACAAATACCGGCCCCTCCACCGGACAATCATTCAAATCATTCACTTGGTGGTATACCTCTGCACGGAAGGCGAACAACCCCAGTCGAAAACGAAATCAAAATAAATGACTGGTATCGGTTTAGTGGCACGAAATATGATCACAGCGAAGCATTACGTCAAAGTGAAGTCGCGTACTCCACTGAAACCTATTTTAAATATGCGACCAGCGGCTCTTTAGCGTGCGGCAAGCGGGTTAGTTTTTAGTCGAGAAACACTGGCGCAGCACTCTGGTGATGTCACATCGCTGAGGAGCTGCGGTTGATTGGTTGGCCAATCTGGCTTGTTCGGTAGGCCACACACTTTCGGTGTGCAGCCATCGAAGGAGAGCGAAAAGTCGTTGGTACAGCGTCGTTTAACCTTTCTATCTTTTGGAGCTCTTCGAGATGATCAACGAGCGAACGTTCGCATTTCATAGTTGGGTCGCGCAACAGGAACCGCGGCCGGAACGTTCCGATTATTAGAACTGCCTTACGTTGCTGCTGTACTTATTGAAGATGCCTCCCGCATGGGAAACGAAACGTTTAATTTTTATTTTATATTACGTCAAGTCGGTGTTTTTATTTTAATTATGACGTCTCCAGGCGTTTGGAGTATTTTTGCATCGATTGACGCGGGAGGAAATTAACATATCCAGTCCGTGCAATTACTTGGCGCGTCGTCTGCTCGAATCACACTCACTACGTCATTGGAGAGCGCCCGCGAAGTGGCGCCAACGAGACATCCCGTCGCCAATATATCGACGGGTCATTATGCCACTTGCCCTATTCATTGGTTCAAACGAACAAAGGCAGGTCAGCAATAGGTGTACCAAGGACATGGCGGGTAAGAACCCGTGCAGGAGCTTCGGAGAGTGTACGGCGTTCGAACCACGTACTAGAAGTTGACAGTGCTCGTGACCGCGACGGCATCTCCGTTGGGACTCAGGAAGGACGCGTGGGCGGTCCCGTGGTCCGGTTGGAACGGCTCTTCTCCGAAGTAATGGACCGCCTGGTCGAACGTCCTCGCATCGTCGATGAGCCACCTGGTGGCCAGGGCCTGCTCCACAGAAGTCAGGTTACCCACCAACTGCAGTTTGAGGGAAACATAGTATTAATAAGAAGTCAATCTAGTCTCCTATTTGTTCCGTCTAATGGCAGGTTCACACACTCGCAACTGCTTACGCTCAAGTGCCTTAAAACCTCTTGGAATCTCTTACGACGAGAGGATATACTGACGTCATCTATTGGGCAATCGTGGAACACTTGGCACTTCCGTATATTTTCTATTTTTGTCGCGCATCATTCTTTCCCTGTTGGCTCGCAAAACTTTTGACAATATTATAAACGACCACTTCTCATAGACATTTGATCTTATGAAAACCGGGAAACCTTAGCTCTAGTGAAATGCGGTGCCAGGGTCACCTCATCGACGGTGTCAGCGTGTGTGTGTTCAGTCGTCGTAAGAATTCACAAGAGCTCAGTCCTAAGATTTCTTGGTAATATTTGCTGGCCAATACAGGGGGAGCATAAAGTGTTTCCATGATTAAAAAAAACCTTACCTTAAATACGATGACTGATAGAAGCACGGAAGTTATGGCATCACGTAGGCCCACTCGTCAAATTTTATCGTTTGCTTTGTTTGTCATGCAACAGATAGCGCTGCGATCACCAGTTTCAGCATGGCGTGGATGAAGAAGAACCCGCAGTTTTGTGTGTGTTTTGAGGTACACCCGCCGGGGCGATATGAAGGTGAACGCCGGACCGTCGACCGGTTCGTGCTATCAGCGCCCTGGCGCGGCTGCCGTGACGGCTCGCTTTTTTATCGCGCGCTTCGCCGAGATTAAGCGCTTGGATCGAGCGTTGTTTTCAGATCTGCTGCTACTCCCTGCAGAAAGCGTGGAAGTGGGTTTCAATTTCGGCATCGCTTTTCGTGGGCGCCGTGCCCACGCTATTGCCGGCAAATGATTTGCACATTGCACGTGAACTAGGGTGAACGTTGTTCGGCATGGTTTTTCAGGGACTCAACCGCTTTCTTCGTTCATGAACGAACGATAATTACTGCGAACGGTAATAACTGTTCTTTTTATGAAGCGGAAAGTATAAGTTACTTTTTGATTTGTTCCGCAGTCTTCCGGTTTATTAGCACATATCATAACAAAAAAAAATTACTAAATGACATTGTCTACCGATAGCGTCTGAAAGGCTCTTTCCGCAATCCTCGCGCTTTCTGTGGGGAGTAGCAGCAGAGCTGAGAACAGCGCTCGATCCAAGCGCTTAATCTCGGCGAAGAGCGCGATAAGAAAGCGAGCCGTCACGGCAGCCGCGTCATGGTGCTGATAGCACGGAGCGGTCTACGGTCCGGCGTTCACCTTCATATCGCCAGCGGGTGTACGTGTGTGGTATTACGAAGATAAATCTCCAGTTACACTTTAACGACAGCTCAGAGATGCGTAAGGTCCATCATCCATGCTCATCTCAGACGTCGCACTTCGACTTGACTTTTGAAGAATGCACTGAAAAGCGCTCAACACAACTTTGAGAGGCTCTTCATGCACTTTAGGTCAAACTAAAGTCATCAGATCTTTGGAAAGTAGCGCCATTGGTTTGCCTGCCTTCAAGCAGGACACAAACAGGCACTAGCGTGCAGACGACCAAACCTTGAAAGGTGACTGGCTGATCGGTCTCAGTTGCCATGGCAATCGCCATTTTGGTACGTTCAAATATTCGGAGCTCCGAAAGGGTCGTTCTGAACCGGTCGCTCCAATATCGCTATTGAGCCTCATCGTACTCGATACGTTCTTATGCTTCGTTTCAGCTTCCGTCCGAGCGCAGCCAAAGGCTGAGGGACGGTTCGCAACTTCGAAAAGAGCATTCCTACGCACCACAAAGTAGTCCGCAAAAGTTTTTTTTTTATATATAACTGTTTTGTGAGTAAACAGTGCACAATATTCCAGATATCTACTGCTGAAAATTATTTGCAACTAAAGGAATTAAATATCTGAAGTTTATAATTTTATTAATATATGTAAATGCATGTGGTTTGGTTAAAGCACATACATCCGCTGGCAACACGGCTGTAGCGCTCAGTTTTTCTGTGTGATTTCGTTCCCGTAATATACCGTAATGGCCGAATAATGTGCTTCGCTGCTTTCCTCACCGAGTCGCTTCAAAACGTCCTTTCGCAAAGGTACATTTGGGCGTCAGGCGCGAGAGCTCGAGATGAATGTCTGCTTTTAAATTCGGCAGGAGACTCCGGCCGCATCGTACCGCGAATGCGTTGTAAACAAGAAAAGCGTCCGGGCCACTGCGAGTCACTGATACGCGGCGAACTCAGGGCACCCTTTTACCTGCCGATCACATTGAACGCCGAGAAGCTGGTAAAGTGAAAAGGACTGCGCCTCGAGCCCTGGTACATCCAGACAATACAAGGAAACACCAACGGCCGGGTCATCGGGCACCTTGCAACCTGTACTTACATCTCGAAACAATGCCGAACAGGTGGAAAGCTCGGACACAGACGGCAGCGGCCAGCCTACGTACTGGCATCCCCTGTGACTAAATTTCAGAACGTGAAAGGGAATTTTTTAAACCTGTAGCAGACGATACCACCCGTAGCAGACGAAATACTCGGCGAGCGCGGGCGGCGCGGACGACCAGCGGCGCAGCGGAGTGATACAAAGGTGCAGGCGAGATCGCTTGACCTATTGCCGGCGTCTGATTGGCTCCGGCCACGCGTAGCTTTGGCTGCGCTCGGACGGAAGCTGAAACGAAGTATAGTCAATATACGCATTTTATCACTGTGCATGCAATCCAGTTATCAATCCTGCTAATAACCACAGATTTATTACAGTGATATCGTTTTTCTTGCGTAGTGCGAGACAGGGAAGTTATTTTTCAAAGCCGCCACGCACCGACGCCGCTTGTGGTGGCGGTGCGACGATGGGCGCTTGTTTCGCCGGTGAGTGCATACCAGAATCGCGGTATTCTAGAAATGCCTTTATAAAGAAACCTATCACGGAGAGTTTGGATCGTCTCACCAGAATGGAGAGATATCACGCAGAAACTGCTCATTCCATGAACCAAAATGGCGACCGCACGGAATGCTTGGCCGTGCTATTTTTTTTTTCTTGTATTTTCCCAGGATCTAGAGCAGGGGTGGCCAGGCTGACCCGGCCTAAGAGCCGCAAACAAAACCACGAAACTTCCAAGAGTCGCGGGGGGGGGGGGGGGGGGGGGGGGTTTGTTTGGAGCAATAAACGAAACTCGAATTACTTTCAATCTATCTGAGTCAAAAGCAGTCCCAGTGTACGTCAAAAGCAGTCCAACCGTAACCTGTCTTTCGATTTAAAACGCGTTCCATTTCTCTTTTTGGGAAAGTGGTCGTGTGGCCGGGAGGGAGCAACACCTCCTAGAGTGGAGGGAGGTGGAGGAGGAAGTAGGGAAGGGGGAAGGGAGAGGAAAGGGAGCCGCGAGCCGCACTTTAACACGCGAAGAGCCGCATGCGGCTCGCGAGCCGCAGCTTGGCCACCCCTAATCTAGTGAATTTAGGCCAAAACAGTTTTGTGCATGCCACGAACGCTGTCAGTCTCTTTGCATACCACGCTTTGACGCGTCGAACATCTGGCGGATCTAGTCCATACTCATTTCTCAACTGTCTTTGAACTGTAACCGGCAGTCTACTTTTGCGATACCACAAAACACGCAGCGCTTTCTTCTTCGTTGATGCCATGCGGAAACAGGCAATCGCTGCCCCGCCTGTAACGAAACAAAAGGCTCGGTAAGTCGTCCTACATAGCGCCATCACTTCCCTGTTGCTATTCGTCACATATTTATTTTAACGATAAGTTAAGATAAGACGGAAGCCATAAAAAAGTGATAGGGAACGCGGTCACACTTGCTCATTGGTGCCCTCGCAGGGTCTACCGCGCGAGGCTAGTAACCGCGGTAGTTGTTTCTACCGCACTTCGGTAGCTTGTAGTTCCCGTGGTAGCCCCCAGAGAGCGTCACTATTAGATAGATAGCATTGTCGAACTTCAACAGGCATGAAGTGCTAATGAAAACTCAAAAAGGAGCTCGGGTTTGCTTTTGGAAACGCGGGTGTGCTCATTAAACCGAACGTCCAAGCGATGCAACGCGGTAAGGGAATCTATAGCTCTGAGAGCACGTGGTAAAACACCGAATCAATAAGTATAACGCGATATGGGATAGTCCTCGTTCATAGACTGGAAGGTTATATACTCCGTCTCATCGTACGATGAATTAAAGCCCAATGCCACAGGCCACCGGGTCCAATCACGAGCCTGTTAGAAACGACGTGGTATATTTGCTCTGTCGTACGTATGAGTGCGCCAAGACGCGTCATGCGGAGGCGAGTTTTTCGTCTACTTATCTAGCTCTCCCGGCGTCTCCGTCTGATTGCTGATGGGTTTTTGCTCAACTTACACCCGTGTTCCCAGTTCCTTGTCCCAGAACGAATGGTTACGACATTCAAGGAATCTCGACCGCTGACCCATCTGCGTGTGCTTTCTTTGTATTGCCGTCAGCCACGTGCGCGCCCCGGTTGCCGCTAGAATTAGATTGTTATGGCTAAGGCGCACGAAACAACTTTATGTCAGTGTTGCCTGCGCGCCCTTCAGCTTCTCCAAGCAGGCGACATGTTTACAAAATGTGGCACGAATATTTATGACACTAAATACCAAGTACCTTTATCGCACCAATATAAAATAGCCCGCTATCACAACAGAGAACCGTATGCTTAAGATTAGTGCTCTTCGTGCTCTGCGTATCGGAATTTCTCTCGCACACTATTTTGCAATGCGGATGGAAAATTTTCTGAGGTAGTACTCCACTCGCCAGCTTTCGGACCATAGTTCAAGGTAGGGTGAGACGGAGTATAGTAGGGAGATAAACGTAGAAGATAAGACTCCAAGAACTAGATGAGTGACGATGAACACGAACAGTCTTTGTAAGTATTTGTACAAGAGGACACTCAACACAAGATGAAAAAGCCAGACCAGTTAAAAAAAATATTGGCGATTGACCCCAGCCAAGTCTTCCCAGGGAAGGAAGGAACGACGTAAACAGATGGTGTTTGTGTGTGTGTGTGGGGGGGGGGGGGGGGGGGGAAGCTATATATTTATATATATATATATATATATATATATTTTTTTTTTTTTTTTTTTTTTTGTGGCAGGAGCGACGCAGATTACTTGATACTCTTTAAGAAGATGGCTAAAGCAGTAGAAAAAAATGTCATGCGGTTATGCGAACTAAATCGTTTTTGGCTAGATTCGGATCTTTTAAGGGGAATATCGCCATAGCAAGGAGGGGACATTGCTCGTTGTTTGAGGCCGGGATGTTGGTGTTGCGAACTAAGATCTACACAATTAACTAACAAAATGTGGATACTGGCTGTGGAGTATCCACAGGCAGTATCTTAGAGATTAGAAGGAAACTACTGAACTCTTTATATTACATAGTGGAGAATTTTATCTGAAGTTGACGAAGGCAGAACTGATTTAGTCAAGGCATATTATAATTTTAAGCAGTATATAAAGGCCTTAATCTTTTTTTGTGTATTGGGTAATATTTTTAAGCTTTTGGAATTGAAAACATTTGCTAGATGACGCAAGCTGCCACACGATTTAAAGGGTTCAGTCGTATTCGTCCACTGATCCGTTCATCTCGACAATGGGGGTAGGAAGAGGAGGAGCGACGCTGAAGCCAGCTCAACGAGAACATCTCAAGTGAAGCCGAAAGTAGAGGACGCGGTCGGTGTCCCCAAGGGGGACCGAAACCCAGCCAGTACCGCTGTTGGCGCTCCGTGGCGCAAAATCAGCGGTCTTTTCCGTCCAATGGCGACTTCTGAATTCGGTCATCGTTGGGGAAGTGTCCCTCCAAACCGGAAGTCTCCCCCGGCTTCACTTCTGGTCATGTTGCCTTAGAAAGCTTCCTACCTCCACAATCTCGACAAAGGAGGGTCGGTCAGGGAGCATTTGCGAAGGTTTGTCGCCACTATAGCCCGTTCAGCCCTAAGCTGAGACTGCGGTGGCAGCCATGTGCCCCCCGAACCAATCAGCCGCCTCCCTGCCATCAGCTGAGCCGGCTCTCTGCGCGTGGGAGAGACCTTGAACTGGTCCAATGAGGGCCTGCTTCTACCGCCGTCTCAGCTGAGGGCTGAACGGAGTTCGCTCGCCAAATTGGGCCAATGTTGGATTCTGGGGCTCATTTAACCTTCAAAACACGCTAAGAAAATTTTAAAAAGCAATGCCGAAAACAAGTTTATTTCGAGAAAAAAAAATCGAAGCCAAAGCTATAGACTCCCGTGCGCACAACCACCTTGAGCACCGATCGAAACTGGGCGCGTGCGTTCCTCGCTACTTTTGAGAGGCTACTGTTTCCTCGAGTATGAGTACCTTCGCGTTCCAGCTAGGCGAAATGAAACTTGAAACGCACCTGACCTAGTTCCACAAACTTGGGGTCTCCCAAGAGGGCCCTCTGTGCGTAGGCGAACTTACAGGCCTCCAGGAATCTGGGCAGGGAAACATTCGGCATCGTAGAAAAGGGCAACGCGGCAGACTGTGGTACGCGTTAAGGCTGCTTCACATACCACCACTGCTTACGACCCTGAGCCTCAAAACATTATAATATCTCTTGCGGCGAGAGAACACACTGGCGCCATCTATCGGGTGGAACACCTGTACTTTACCTATATTTTTTTTTTTTCTTTTATCTACGGAATACCTACAGCGCTTCGAGGGCATCATCAGGGGAAGAAAGTAACAAACACGAAAAACGCAAAATGGTCACTTGTCCGCACAATTAGTTATATAGCCGAGAAAAAAAAATACTCTATCGTCCAAGGTGCTTACCCCTTCCTCTGGCAGAGTCGTATGCGTCAGTTTTCGTCCCGTTTTCGTGTTTCTTCTTTCCGGTTGTTTAAGTATATTTCCAAACACGCTCGTTTTTAATGTCAATTCTACTCTCTTTTTGCACTTAGAAAGAAAAGGAATTACAGAAACTGCTTGTTTTACAGGGATATTCAAAAACCTTTCAAGAGTTGCCACATCTTGCTGAAACGTAGGTTGGCCTCAAAAGATATTCACTATACTGTACTGTACTTACTATAACCATAATGTACTTTATAATCGCATTTATCATAACGATAGAGTAACAATATAGTTATAAGATATGTGAGGAAAAAATTTGTTTTAATTTTTGCCTTCGAAAGTTTGCCTTCGAAAATTTGATTTTAATTAATTTTGTTTTAATTTTTGCCTTCAAAAATAATAAGACATTTCGACCTGGAATATGCGAGGAAATATTGATGAGGCAATACAAGAATGTGTGGCAATCCCCCACTTATCGTGAACACCTTCCAGCGGCGTGGAGAGATCAAAACGATGTTTTAACGCTTACCAAAAGTGACGAGGATGGCTGCGCCCTTCTGGGAAAAGTGTGTAGACGACCATTTCTCATATAAAGTGCGTACATTTGATTTTACGATTACAGCAAAATTTTCGCTCTAGCGAAACGCAGTTCCCCGGTCACCTTATAGTTGACGCCAGCTTGCCAGTGAGTTCTCTCGTCGCAAGAGATTGTAAGAACTCGGTCCTAAGCAAACGCTAGTCTGTCAACGGGCCTTCACCTGTGCAAGGTGAGGACATCGTCTGCGAGTCTCTCCTTGGCGTCGGTCCTGAAGGCGTCCATGATGCCCATGATGTAGCCGAGGACAGGACCGCTGCCCGGCGGTGGTACGGAGTACAGGGTGAGGTTGTCTTTGAAGCTTACGTTCACGGGGACGTGCCACTCTGCCTGATAGGACGCCAGGTCTTCGAGGGTCATGTTACCCCCTGCATCAGAAACGTGTTTTTACCACCGAGGCCATCTGCCAATGGGGTGAAATCTCCAGACGCTGGTTAGAGGGGCATTCAAGTGGATTCGGAGACCGTCTATCTATTGTCATAACTCAATCTACGGGCTCTAAGCATCCCAAGAAACCCAAATTACATTCAAGAGCGGCCGATTTTCTTATTAAAAATCCAATTAAAGATCGTGCCACGCCCCCCCCCCTCCCCTTTTTTCCACGCCTAGGCGCAGAAAGTGGGGCGTGGCTGATCTTTTTACTGGATAGTTAATAGGAATATCGGCCGCCCTTGAATGTAATTTTGATTTTTAAAAGATGCTTAGAGCCTGCAGATTGAGACACAATTTAGGGAAGGGGGGAGCACTAGTCTCCACTAGGGGGGGCTGGATGGCGCATTGAGAAAACAAATATGAAGCCACCGGAAGTAAGCGGCTTGTCCCGGAAGTGAGCTCTTGGCAGGCTTTGTAACCCTTCCGAGTGATGGTTCGAAAGGTGTCGAGGGCGCTAGATTTTCGCTTGTTCCCCCAGAAGAGCCTGCTTGTTAGGCAGTGAGAGCGCATGCAAACCCGAGAAGTATCATGGGAAGCCATTCAATGTAAACATTTTGAGATTCTAGTTGATCGAGTGTGAATATCTCAAGTTCAAATGCTTCATTCCCGGGATTTCATCCAGAACGGGAGTATTAAAACCCAATGAAAGACACAAAAAAGCATGGTCCAAAACATCTACTGTAAGCACTAGGAAGCCCAGCGTACGCCCGACTTCCGGGACAAGCATCGAACTTCCGGTGGCTTCACTTCTGCCAGGCTCGGAGAGCAGCTAAGCGCCATCCAGCCCCCTATAGTAGAGATCAGTGGGGGGGGGGGGGAGAGTGGGGGGGAGAGGGGGGGGGGAGAGGGTAGCCCTACTCCCCGCCCGGTGCTTACAAAACTAAAAAGTACCTATCCTCGGCTCACATGAGTTGGAGAGATGATTGGCAAGTGAAATGTTGGTTGTAAACTTGATCTCCGGTCAATAGTAGTATTTCAATCGACATTATTGTTTTATGTTCCAGAAAGAAACAATCTCGATAGAGTCATTTTCAAAAATATCTCGAGATTGACTTTCTGCTTCGGTTTCAAAAGATAACAAAGATTGCTGCCGGCGTCTGTGGAGTGATCAACCAGCGCAGCTCGTCGAGCTCGTCTGTTTTTATGGGGCGAGTCGTTCTGCGTTCCCCGAGGTGTTTAGAGAAAGATCTCCTCAACCGACCTAGTTTGCAGAAAACAACTGCCGCAAACACGCGCCTTCGGAAGCGCCGTTGCCGCTGTCCGGGTGCTTGGGCTCGTAGCGGGACTGGCCGAAGCCTAGCGTCCCACTTCAACGGGTATGTTGGTTCATCTGGCCTGATTTGTACCTTTGCGCGTGTTGCTGCCGAATAAAGATATTGGTCCCCTTAAAGAAAGGCTTCGCTGCTCTGCAAATTGTGCGACCGTTGTGATTGCAACCATTGTTTCAATCCCGAGAAGATATCGAGAGGTAAGAATTGGTGAGCGATTTGGTTGGAGGCAATCGGGCGTTCGGCTCGCATCTAACTTCTTCAGGTTTGTTCCCGTCATTTCGGTTCGAAAGGAAAGTAGCAAGTTTTGCAGTGCACCTGGCTTGCCAAACCGAATATTTTTAGGTCACGTTTTAAATGTGCGTCATGACGCTCACTCACCTTGCTCGCGGATGCCTTGCGAAAAAATTAACAAGAACAGAAAAGCTGGAAGGACTAAATATTTATTTTGTTGATTTTTTCAGACCTTTCAGCCGGTTTTAGCGCACATCTGCAGACGCTGGCAGACGCTTGTATTGAACCGTGGCTTGTGCATAATGGAACGCTAGAACGCCGTTTTTATGGTCGGGACTAGCAAGCGTTGCACAATGTTTTCGACTGGGGCGGAATAGCAGACAAACGAAGGCGAAAACGGACGCCGACGCGGAGCTTTCATGTCCGCGTCTGGGCGTTGCAGACGACGATAAACGGTGGTGGAATAGCAGACGACACCAGAGGCTCTCGTGCGTCTGCTCGCACCACTAGACGCGGTGTCAGACTTCAAGACTAGACGCACCGGATGTTGGGAGAATGGAGACAATAGGCTCCTGAGCATGTTCGGCCGAGCAGCCAAGCCAATGCAGTAGGAATGGGCGGGGCCACTGATCTATGGGCGGGGCTTAGAACAGGTCGTGACCTCCACCTACATTGCGTCTAATGGCCGTAAATATCACCCCTCCCCTCAAAAAAAAATTTTTTTTCGTGGAGAAAGTATGAAAAGAATAAGTCTCCCAGATATGCACTTTAAAAAAACTTTTTTTTTTAATTTAGTTTCTTTTTATTAGGCGGATCGTTCGACATGTATCAGTAACTGGACACCATTCCTGGGCACTTTGTTCACAGCGCATGGCCAGAGCGAGTGGTATGAACGGAAGGGCTTTCCCTGTGAGCACACACTCCTTGAGAAAAGATTCCAGAACGTCATTGCTAGTCGCAGCGCCGCCTAGCTTGCGTCAGCAACGTCACTAGCGCGTTTTGCAGCGTCTCACAACGAGCACGAAGCTAAACTCCGTTCACCCTTAAGGGCCATTCACACATTTGCGTTGAGTACGACCGAGTGCGAGGGTTGCTATGGCAACAGCTGCGTCGGCTCCAACGAAGCCGGTTTCGACCGTTTTGTTGGAGCCAACGCAGCTGTTGCCATGGCAACCGTAGCGCTTAGTCGGACTCAACGCAAGTGCGTGAATCGCTCTTTGAGCTGAAACTGAGGGAAGAGCAACGTGCCGCCGGACCAATCAGCCGCCTCTGGCGTCGTCTGCTATTAAACCACCGTCCATCGTCGTCTGCAATGCCCAGACGCGAACATGAAAGCTCCGCGTCGGCGTCCGTTTTCGCCTTCGTACGTCTGCTATTCCGCCCCAGTCGAAAGGGCGGGAGCGTGATGAGGTGGCGAAAGAGAAGCGCATGACTGGTCCAATGAGGACGTAGCTCCCACCGCAGTCTCAGCTTAGGGGCGGCGCCAAGACGGATGCGTCTCCCGCTTTGAGGTGACCCTCGTCGAGCTTCCGCGTGTTTGCCGCTAGGAGTCGGGTCGGGGATCCACTAGCGATGACGTCATGCGCAGGTATTCTAGATGGTATTGATTCAGCTACGGCCGCAAAGGACGTGAGCACACCGTATCTACGCAAGTGTACCATGCGTTTTTGTCCGCAAGTTTTATTTTGCTTATTTGTGAAAGAACGGTGATCACAGAGAAAAGCTCATCTTAGTCTCCTTCAGGGCGCTTTACCTGCCGAGTGGTTCCAGAACTACCGCAAGAAAGGAAAAATATTTAAAAATGCAGAGTACTTTGTAATTACTCGATCATGACACAAATGATTAGACGCACTGCAATTAGAACAATTTCATCAAAATACAACGAAGAGTTAAGACTGAAGAAAACTCTACCAAAGATTTGTTTGGTCCGTCGTTCATGTTTCATTCTTTCTAGTATTTAACTTTATCACCAAAGCGCTCAACAAAAGTATATATATTTCTCTCTTTCTCAGTATTGTAACGATCCCGAGCATTGCGTGATACTTGGGTAATTCTGGAACCAAATCTCTCGCCGATCGGGAAGGAGATCCAACCATCGCACCCCCAGTGGCTAAATTAAGAACTACACCGATAGGGACATAGCCTCCAAGATTTTTGGACGTTTCGTTCACCGGAAAAACTAAAAACACTGGTGACCGCGCGCGTTGCGCCGCCGTGTGGCAAAAATAGCAGCGAGCTACTGGCTTGCTTGGGCTTGGACCTGATGGCACGTTAGTAGTAGTATGGCACGCGGCGAGTAGTAGTCTACGGGATAGGGTAGGCTTAAGCCTTTCGTTCATCTGGAGAGCGCTCTTTTGCCGTTACACGAAAAAATAGCTTGCTGATATTTATAACGAGCAAGTTCAATGAAAAGCTGTATGCGAGTCCTTCTGACCTAAGCACTATCCGCGGAAAGAAAATTTACTGATTTGCATAATCTTGCAGGCTGAGGTCTCGTCTCAAAGGCCATAATGTGGACAACAGCAACATAGATGATGTGTTTGTGTTTTGACGCAGTGCTCGGCCCACGCAGCCGAACCTTAATCACGTCATCGTTCGGCACGTGTTCACAGTGAAGCCGAACGTGGAAGCAGCACTCGTGAATTTTTTACTAAATCTCTCTCGTCTGAGCGTGGGGAATACAATGGGCACGAGCCGTGCCTAATCTTCGCCCCTCGCTCAATCGAGAAAGATCAAGAATCCAGCGCACATTGCCCGTGTTGGTGTACACAAAACTCTGGGGAAAACAAGCTGGACATGTCGCCCCCTATAATTTGATCTCCTCGCCAATAGCTGCATCGTAATGTGCTCGGGTTGTTGGCTCATTTCAGATCAGACAAAACCAGTTCAATGAGCAGGTTCGCCGTATTTTCTCGAGTAGTAAAGAAACCCGCGAAACTGACGGGAAGGCACACGCGGATCTATGTTCAGTCAGACAACGCGAAGAGCCAATCACAGATGCGATCGGATTCCTAACCAAAGACATTGCCAAGAAAAAGCTAAACGAGTACAGGTTCACTGCGTTCGTGAGAGCATGATTCAAACATCCAGTTACCAAATATCTTCGACAAATTTCATATCTTTGTAACTCGGTCGACATGCTTTCCCGACCCACAGAAGCAGTTCGTTTTGCTAGAAGACCTATCGCGACGGCTTCTGCGGTTATTTCGCACGAAATCCACAAGTTGGTAACAACGTCACTAGGGAGTTCGAATAACGCTCCGTGGAGTTCGTCGTCGATTGTTGCCTATTCCTCGAACCCGAAGAGACCTAGTGGACACTCTCTGGACGGTTACTTTTACCATTTGCGTTTACCTCCCGCACCAGCTGCGCAGCGAAGGACCCCTCGTAAAAGTAGTCCGGCCCGTGCTTGGCAACGAGCTCCAGGGTAGCGGCCAGGTCTGGTTGCACCACAAGGTCTCCTTCCTTAAGCGTGTCGTTGGCAGCGGTGTTCCAGAAGATCTTCCTACGGCGCAAAACAATAATCATATTGTGCTTAGACAGGCGGAAGGTAGTCATCCTCAGTGGGCGTCTGGTGCCTCAGCTGCAGATAAAAGCCAGTGCAGTACCACTGCTAGCCTGTGGTTTTAAAGGTGCACTGCGCGCGTTTTTAGTGATACACGTCCGCACGCCGCTACGATGCTCACCCAAGTCGATACGGGCAGGAGTGGAGATTGAGCCCAGCGTCTATGGGTTCTTCAGCGCGAGCTTTCCCTTGAGCGCTCTGAGCTGCAGTGCGCTAACAGACTAGACGATCGATCCCCTTTCATACGGCACACAGTTAAGTTCCGTTACAAGAAAGTAAAAAAAAAAATAAAAAACCCAAATATCCACACTTTAATGGAGAGGTTTGATAAATTCTGCAGGGACCTTTAGTAGCTCACGAATAAACCGCGCAAGACCCGAAAGTTTAAGATCGACGATTTCGCCTAATCAAAAGATAAAAACAATTTATTGAAGATCTAGGTAAAGTGCAAATCTTCATACTCGATAGCATGTTGTCGCAGGCGTAGGCCGCTACCTGACAGCGCGACTCGCAGAGTCATGGGCGGAATTGTAAACCGACCTTAAAAAAAGAGATTGCGCGCGAAGCATATAACGTATTTAATAAAACAAACTGCCGGTTTCACTTCTGCTTTTCACTTGAGAGACCGCGATCCCGAGCTGATCGGTCACCCGCTAACCGCCGCAAGGATTAGCTCAACTGTGATCGAGTGCAGCCAGTTTTTGTACTCCGATTCATATTAGAGAGTTTTAGAGAACCGTTTTTGCACATCCGATACGGTACGATGGGCCCTCCGGTGCGAACTGCTACTATGCTACAGCAGAAGACTCGCGCATGCGCTGTTCGTACCGGAGGGCCCATCGTTACCGTATGGGATGTGCAAAAACGGTTCCCTAAAACTCTCTAATAGGTCCGACGGCAGCCACCGCTACGATCGGAAATGGTCAGTCAAGCACCGCCTATAGTGCATCGCCGTCCCTGTTCGTCTGCTATCAGCGGACCAGCCGCGCGTAGGGTACATGTCGTGATCCTTTTCTGTGCGGGGTTGGTTGAGCCTGTGATGCCAATCGCGCGAAGGCGGCGACCGCCATGACGATGCACTTTTGGGCGATGCTCGATCGCATCGATCGCATCGTAGGTCTGGCTCATTTCATGCGAAACATGGCTCGCACCTACGTCACACGGTGCACCAGCAACCGCCGTTTGAGACGTGTTATTTATATTTTTGTTGAATCGCAGGGTAGCGGAGTGGTGGGAAGCACGGGGCTAGTTAACATGGAGGTTCGGGCGAGTTGGTTGTTCATGACTGACAAGGAAACAGCGCACCCACAAAACAAGCACTCTAAGCTTTCATGCACACAAAAGAAAGAGCCACTTACACGGCGCTGACTGACAACTCTACGTTATATTCACAATTTTCGTTTTCGTCTTTCTTTGGGACTAGGGTTTCTATGGCAAAAAGTTGCCCTTTTCTTCTTCCTTCTTTTTCCTGTGTTTTTTTTTTTTTTGTAATAGGAAGCTAAACTATAAGATTATTGTATGGCTAAGTACTCAGTTCTTTGTTGGATAACATTATGGAAGGAGTGCTGACACATCTCTCCTTTTGCCTTGCAATGTTCTCTGCTTCCATGATTTCTCTTGTCAGCTTGTCGTAGTTCCTGCCTAACACTGTGCATTTCTCCAGCTGCGCTGTGCAGCCACAGTCTCGGCAGTGAATTCCCAGGTGTCCGCAGTTTTTGTTGGTGATAGTGCAGTTGTGCTCACGAAGGCGATCATTGACGCACCGTCCGGTCTGTCCTATGTATTGTCGTCCACAGGATAGAGGGAAGGAGTAGACCACCTTTTCGGTACACTGTACGAAGCTGTTTTTATATTTCTTCGTGCTCTTGACTGTGGTTCTTGTGGGCGTGTTTACTCTCTTGCACAGGCTATGAAGTTTGTTAGGGGCTGAGAAGACGATGTCCAGGTTAACGCTATTAGCTATTTTCTTTAGACCGTGGGAAAATTTGTTAATATATGGCACAATTATCGGATTTTTGGCCCTGTCTCTGTCTTTTTTGTTTAATGTGGTCCCCTTGCTTGATGTCTTTGATGAGTCGTTCGGCCACTGATGTTAGTAAGGAGGTTAGATATCCTGCGCATTTAAATCGAGAGACTTGCCCGTTGAAGCTTGTTTGCATGGAATGGCAGCATGATTTTGTAAGTGCGTTGTTGAGACTTAACCGCACGATGCTCCGCTTAACAAGTTTCGAGTGCGCCGAGTTGAAAGGTAGACGCGGCTTCTTCCCTCTGGGCTCATAGGACCAGCATACATGATAAGGTAAAATAAAAAGTCGCAGATCCAGGAATCTTAACGATTAGTCAACTGGAAGTTCGTGCATAATGTTTAAAGGGTTCATGCAGCCTTTAAAGCTGTCTAGAACTTCAGCAACCATGGTTGCCGAAGGGGGACGTGGCAAAAGTCTGTGGCCTTATATTTACAAGAAAGACTGAATATGCTCACCGTTGACGATCCGTACCTGATCAGAAGTTCCTACGACGTCTTCACCTTCTTCCATGAGCATCAGGGCCGGAAAAATCTACAAGTGTTCTCCATCGATATTAAGGACCTCTACTATGCCCTGCCCCAAGACCGTCGCCTACAGTGCATTGAGGAGCGCATAGACACCAATGGCACTATTTCATTCCAGAATGCATCAGGAATATCCCAAGGAGAATTTTTGAACCTGATTAACCTCTATCTCAAATCCACGTTCGCTACTTGGGATGGTCATACATACCTAGAGAAGCAGGGAGTCTGCATATGATCATGCATCGCCCCTGTCCTTAGCGACCTTTATCTTGCCCACCAAGACAGGCAGTTAGAGCACACCTTGGATACTTCCAAAGTTATCAAAGTCTTCCGGTATGTTGACGATTATTTAATCGTACTAGAAACCGATGATGACGACTTTACAACCATGGTTGCTGAAGTTCTAGACAGCTTTAAAGGCTGCATGAACCCCCTAACATTAACCACGAACTTCCAGTTGACCACTCGTTAAGATTCCTGGATCTGCGACTTTTTATTTTACCTGATCATGTATGCTGGTCCTATGAGCCCAGAGGGAAAAAGCCGCTTCTACCTTTCAACTCGGCGCACTTGAAACTTGTCAAGCGGAGCATTGTGTGGTTAAGTCTCAACAACGCACTTACAAAACCATGCTGACATTCCATGCAAACAAGCTTCAACGGGCAAGTCTCTCGATTAAAATGCGCAGGATATCCAACCTCCTTACTAACATCAGTGGCCGAAAGACTCATCAAAGACATCAAGCAAGGGGACCACATTAAACAAAAAGAAAAAGACAGGGCCAAAAAAACCGATCATTGTGCCATATTCACAACTTTTCACACGGTCTAAAGAAAATAGCTAATAGAGTTAACCTGGACATCGTCTTCTCAGCCCCTAACAAACGTTATAGCCTGTGCAAGAGAGTAAACACACCCACAAGAACCACAGTCCAAGTGCACGAAGAAACATAAAAACAACTTCGTACAGTGTACCGAAAAGGTGGTCTACTCCTTCCCTCTATCCTGTGGACGACAATACATAGGACAGACCGGACGGTGTGTCAACGATCGCCTTCGTGAGCACAACTGCACTATCACCAACAAAAACTCCGGACACCTGGGAATTCACTGCCGAGACTGTGGCTGCACAGCGCAGCTGGAGAAATGCACAGTGTTAGGCAGGAACTACGACAGCTGACAAGAGAAATCATGGAAGCAGAGAACATTGCCAGGCAAAAAGAGAGATGTGTCAGCACTCCTTCCATAATGTTATCCAACAAAGAACTAGTGTACTTAGCCATACAATAATTTTATGGTTTCGCTTCGTATTACAAAAAACACAGGAAAAAGAAGGAAGAAGAAAAGGGCAATTTTTTGCCATAAAAACCCTAGTCCCAAAGAAAGACGAAAACGAAAATTGTAAATATAACTTAGAGTTGTCAGTCAGCGCTCTGTAAGTGGCACTTTCTTTTGTGTGCATGAAAGCTTAGAGTTCTTTATTTAAGGGTGAGCTATTTCCTTGTCAGTCACTGGGCTAGCTTCGGAGGTTATAAAACAGAACGAAAAACACGCGAACACAGAAAAACCTTGCCTTTCACTGGAACCTTCTTGCTTTCTTAAACGAGCTTCAAGTGTCGCAGTAAACGGGAGCCTCACCTCATGTTCTCGTGGCTGTAAACGGCGTCCTTCTTAACCTGCAGCGCGTTGGCGAGATGAGGGTGGACAGAGAAGCCATGGCGCGCAAGTCGAATGGCGTCCTCGAAAAGCGCCTCCCAGCTCACGTTGGACCCCATCCGGTCCAGCAGGGCGCGATACCCGCGGAGTTCGCCGGGAACGGCCACAGCCAGACCCCCTGTTTCATAAAATGTTTGCTTGAGCCGATTTACATAACCCTCTGGAAGCCATTGTTTCCATTCCCTTGTTTAGTTAATGCGTTCGCATAGAACACTCGTTTTCATGAAAATCCTGCGGTGTCTGTCGTTTGTGAGCGACGGGGAGAAATGGAAAATGAGGGGGAGAGGGTGACGCGTGCGACGCTCCCATTGGTCCGAAGCGATGACGTCAGCAGGCGCCAAACTCTCCCTCCCTCCCCGGCGCTGACAAACTGACAGACACCGCCGGGTTTTCGTGAAAACAACCGTTTTCCTTTTTATCAAAGGAGCGTCGCGCAGCTGGCACGGATCCAGAGAGGAGAAGGCGCCGCGGCGCATTGGAATGCGGGCGTGCTCAGTTGCCGCTCTGCCGTCGCCGGATGTTCTTCGCTCTGGGTTTCCGTAATAGCGGTGCGTGGGCTCTGATGTGTGTGTAGTTAAAACGATGTATGCGGTTTCCTCCACAAGTGATATAGATGCGGTTCCTTCCCCGATTGGTATGAATGTGGTTCCTTCCACGAGTGACACGGATAACCGCATCCAAGGGCGTCGACGTACTCTGACAGGCAGAGTACGAAAAAAGGGGTGAAGCAAATTACAGGAAGATCCATTGGTTGATTCTTAGAGAATGCGTTAGCACGACTCTTGTAAAACGCCACACAAGTCTCCCTTTGGGGAAATGCTAACACGGACCCCGTAACGAGACCAAATAGAGGCAGCGAAATATAGACGAAGCAAAAGAGAAAGTCGAAACAGAAAAGTGACCTTCGCGTTTCTTAAGGGTCATGATAACGCACCTCCTAAAAATCCACAATGGATCTTTTTCTCCGACGACCGGATGATCGAGTAAAGTAAAGATATGTAGATACAATGAGGAAGAAATAAAAAAAGCATACGAATATGAACTTCAACGAATCATTCTTTTTTAACCATGGCGAGTCCCAAGACTCTTATGATCCCTCAGCAACCAATCAGAAACTGCCTTAGCAGATGAGAACATCGAGGAACGAATTACAAACGGAACAAACCGCGCACTACTTGTTTAGGCTGTCAGAGACTGTACGTTGCTATGGACGGAGTTTGGAAGAGTACGAACCAGCAATAAATCCTTCAACTAAAAGTAGGTCCGCGAAACAACACTGAGCACGCAGGTTCACGTTCTATCGTTGCGCACAGTGTCACTTCAGAGACGTAATGTTTTTCTGGAATTGTCTTTCGTCACTCGCCATTTGCCCTGCTTCGTCTTCTGACGAACCCGGTCACTGAATCTCCCAATGATCTGCGCGTAAGCACGCGCACGGACGAGGTCTAGTATGTGCATCTGCTGAAGAGCTGTGAAGCACAGCCGTCCTTTGGCCCACCATTTCCGAACGTCATAACTACTAGGAGCAGTTGCAGGCTGTCCTCATATAGTGTGCGGCAAATTTGTCACCTGTCTGAGCCAGCTTGGGGTTGGAAACAAACATATCCTTCGTGGCGGCCGCGGGCGCTTTCTCCCTAGCAATCAAGGTCTGTGCCTTTCTTGTTTTCCTGCAAAGCAAAAAGAGCCTGACTTTAAAGCGCGGAATCATTGTTAATCACGTCGTTTGAGCCAGCAACACGTACAAGTCGTCCTCAAGCGAATGATACACCGCTATGCCCAGAAAACAGTGTGCTTTATCTCACAATGTACTATATCTCACAAACATCGACAATAGCGACAAAAGCACGGGAGCAAGTCTGTAACTTTCAAAGTTTTTTTTTTTTTTTTTGCGCGAATACTTGTAAAATTAAAAATATTCGGCTGACCTAGGCTCCTGCGCCCGTGCCCGCACTGCAGACTTTTGTAATATGCAGTATGGTCATTGACCTACCTCCAATCAGCTCACCCAATGAGAGTGATCTGTAGCATGCTCTTAGGGTAGCGCAGTTTCACTGGAGCATGGAAACCTTTCTGTCACACACTATGCATGATAACCCGAGAGCAGGCGTAAACACGTATTTAAATGGAGTAACTTAATACCGACACTCGTTACTCATCCAAAAAGTAAGTTCGCACGTTACTGGGATTCAAGAGGAACGCGTTACGTCAGCTTGAAAGCAAAGCGTTATTTGATTTCCCAATGCATCATTTTTATGATGCAGTATACCGCTTCCAATACAGGCCGTCGCTAATAGTTCTTCGCTTTTTAACGCGCTCATTCGGAGCTTTGAAGCCGCGCCTAACGGCACCTAAACTCCCCTGTCCGTAGTGAAGCCGCAATCTGATGGATAGGCTCCCACTGGCTGGCGCGCGTCATCAAGGGACGAGGCTCCCATTGGCTCTTGCGCGGCGTAGTTAAAAAAAAAAAAAAGTAATCAGAGAGGCCCTCTCCATGGCGACGCAGCGCACGCAGCGGCCTGGCCGCCGGTACGAGGTGCGGACCTGGCCACACAGCCAATACCTCCTAGAACACAAGGCCTGCGCGTTTCTTCCTCTAAACGTCATCAGTAGTAGATCCCCTCAGCGCCCCCTAGGTAGCCCGGATGAGTACCGTCGTCTGCTACATCGTCTGCTCCATCACCTGCTTCAGTAGTCGAGCTCAGAACGAGCTCACATTGCTAAATTCGGCAATCTTGATGGTGTCGCATGCACGTTGCAAATGAGCTGTGGCAGCTCATTATTAGCTCGCGCTAAGCAGTCGCGCACGCAGCTGTGGCCGCCAGTAAATGCGGCGTAGTTCCTCCGAAAACACATGCGTTGGCAGACTTGTACGTAATCCGTTACAAGTAACGAAATTACTTGTAATCCCTTACATTTATCAGTAATTTTGTAACGGAATAATTACCTATTTTCTAGAGCCCTTTTAAAGTAATTCCCTTACACTTTTGGCGTAACGGATTCCTTGTAATCCGTTACATTTTTTGTCAGAACCCCCCCCCCCCCCCCCCCCCCACACTCGAAATAAATGTTTTTCTCTTTTTTTTTTTTCATTTTTGTAAAGTCGAGCGCAGTGACACTGTCACGCGAATCGACCAGCGCAAAGTGAGGCTTGGCACTCTTCAGTTCCGCAAAGCCTTTTTTTGCAACACCAAGCCCCTGAATTTATCATTTTTTTAGACCCTAACATCAATGTCGAAAAATCCAAATAAACGATTCACGAAAAAAAAAAAAAGGGGGGGGGGGGGGAGGGCAAGTTATTTCCGCTTTTTTTTTTTAGTCCCTGTGTTTTTCTTTGCGATCGAAGACGGGGAGAGGTGATTGTGCGCCTCTATGAGAAGCTCGAGGCGGTAAGTGCACGTAATGTCACAACAGGAGACAACACTCCGTCTACCCTACCCTTTTCGTGAGTCAGCTTTTTGCGAGCATTTAGAAAATGATAATAGTCTTCCTTTCTTCTTCCTGTTTTGCCCCAGCAGGGTGCATCTTGTCTCAAGCAGATATTTTTACAAATAAAACGTAATGGTGGCTGACGTAGACTTGATATTCTGGGCTTGAGGAGAGAGTGGAATTCGTGAGTTCCACTCTCTCCATAGCGCGGCTTACTTAGTACTCTACACTTTGCTGCCCGTGGCATCAGTGGACGTCTATCTGGAGAGCACCGGACTAAACTGCAGTCGGTTCGTTCTCCGTGCGTTTTTGAACGGCACAAAGAAAGGTACACACGGCGAACGTGCGTTTACATTTCCCTGTTTTAACCGACGTTCTAATTAATTGTTGTTATGAGAGTCCTTCTTTTTCTTTTATTACTTACATTTATATAGTGGAAACTTTTTTTTATTCACCAACGTCTCAAGTGAGGCTCGAACTGTTCAGAACCAAAGGAAGAAGAATATCGAGCCAAACCTTATTTATTATTTAATTATCACCTTACTGTTACAACTAGGTTTTGCTACTGATGGCTTCTTCAGCTTCGCGATTTAGAGAATGGAGAATTTTAGTAGATCGGTCCGATGACTCCGATAACGATATTCGATACTTCGCCGCCGTCTTTGCGTATGCATCATATCGTTATCGAGTACCGTTATCGCGGGTATCGGAGGTACCGGAAGGGTCTACTAAATCTCTCGAATAGCAGGCAACGGCTGCAACGACGAAGCTTTGCTCTACATTCGAGGTAAATAGTACTTCCCTTGCTTCGCTGAAAAAGCTCAATGCAGGGCATGAAGCATTCGTGAGGAACAATATGGCACTTCCATCCAGTGCATCAGCTCAAACGGTGTTCAGCGTAGCAGTCGACTTATTGATTAAAGACCGACGACCAGTTCGCGCTTTCCACTTTTCGCCCGCTTCCTCCTCTCCCTCCTACCCTTTCCACCCACGCCCGCCCCTCTTGGTCCCTTCTTTCCATCCTTCGCTTCCCTCGCCCGAAGGCGTGGAGAGGAGGGTCTTCTGCCTTGCAGAATCTCGAGTCTGGTCGTCGGCCTTTAAGAGATAATGCAAAATGTCTGACGAGACATTCGGGAGCCAGCTGTCGCTCAAAATACTCAAGGCCATTAAATGGAACAGGTGGCAACAATAAGAGCTTGAATAAGAGCCCTTCCCTTTGTTTCTTAGTTGAGGACAATAATGTTAAAAGTAACGCCACGAAATTAACGGATTACTTTTTGGGGTAACGGTCAGTTACTTTAATGGGAGGGTAATTGTAATTGTAATAAATTACAATTTAGCCTCGAGTAATTGTAAATGTAATTCCTTACTATTTTTCAGTAACGTGTACAAGTCTGTGCGTTGGTCCATGGTCCATGGTAGTTGGTCCATGGTCGGTATAAGGTTTAAAAACGCAAACAGACAGGGATGATAGGAAATAACACAAACGACTGGGACAAGCCGCTACTCCTGTCGTTTGTGTTATTTCCTATCGTCCCTGTCTGTTTGCGCTTTTAAACCTCACACCTTCCACGCCAATACGCCGCAGACGAACTAAGGGAGCGGAAGAACGACATTCGTGCTTTCGCATTCACAACTCATAACAAATGCTTAGGTGACCTCGAACTTTTTTATGTCATACCTTTCTCGTCATGCAAATTACAGACCCTAGCTGGGAAGAGAACTCGGCTGGGCATCTGGGCTGTACACGTTCTCCTCTAGGATTAACTAAATACCGTTAATGTTACTTCGTCAACGAGTCAGAAATATACATTAAAATTTCTTTCATTAAGAGGCCACGTTACGTCGTTGCCGAAAAAATTAACTGGGTACTTGTAGCGCGTTACATACAAATCTGCTCGAGAGGAGAGGCGAGAGCGCTGTACCTGGTGTACACGGTGGCCAGGAACCCGCCTCCCATGCCCATGGAGTGGGGCAACACCACGCCCATGCAGAGCAGCGTAGCCACGGCAACGTCCGCGATCGTGCCCCCTCTCGCCTGCACCTTCCTAGAATGAAAGCAGCGTTCACCGTAATCCACACGCTTGTTTTCATGAATATAAAACTCTGGGCGATCCAAATTTGTACGCCAAGTTCGGTGTTACGTCGCAGTACTTTAGTGTTCCGGCTGGCCTACCAGCGGAGACGGGTCCATGTCGCTGTTAGTAGACCAGTGCATCGCCGCCAGGCACGTATGTACCTTTCTGAACTTCTAGAGTGCAATAAGGTCCCTTTATACACGACCATGCTGTTATCAAGCAAGTCCGCATTTGCTGGGTGTGGATACTGCGCGTGCTCAAAGACGAGCTTCGCGTGAGGTCTGCCAATGCTCCTCGCCAATAGCAGCGCCACCGCAGCGACATGTCGTCGGCGCCGCACGTCAGTGTATACTGAAAGTAACACGAACTCAGCTTTCCTCCAGGAACATCTTCAAATATTTGTTTTTCTTGGCGTCCACACACTATCCTTCCTATCAGAGACGGGCACTGACTTCGCGCGCGCTCCTATTACCTTGTTTTCTCAATTTATCACCCTTGTTTTTTGGGTGTTTTTTTTTTAACCCGATAGCGGCTTTTGTCGCAAAAAAGCCGTCGTCGGTGGCGTCGTGACAATCCCGATTAATCGATAGGGTCATGACGTCACAGCAACGCGAACTCGCGCGGGAATTTCAAACAAATACGCTCAGGTGAAACGAGACGTCACGGTAAAAACCCGACATGCAATGCGATTTGAAGGTTGCCGCGTGTCTCGAAAAATATCCCTTTATAAAGTAAATAATTCGCTTTCCCAAAACATTTGAAGAATTTTAGGAGGGATTCGAACCCACGAACTTCCGGTTACGAGCCTGACACTGACCAGGCCGTGCATCCGCCGCACATCCTGGGGCCCTAAACTCGCCGAACACCAAGTTGGAGCCGAAAGTTCGCGGAGCTTGCCGATTGGACGCCGGCGAAAAAAGTGCGAGGTCATCGTCGGGACGGTCCAGTCGGTGTACACCGTGAACTTCGGCCCGAACTTTGTATTTGACGAGTTTCGAGCCCCTGCTCACTGGCGGGAAGAGCACGAGAAGCGAAGGAGAAGGCGATGCGAACAGAGCTCGATGACGCCATCGCGTTCCACGCTTAACGCCGAAACTTAAACGTCCTCCAAGTGTGTGTGTTTTTTTTTCTTCTTTTCTTGCAGTTGTTTTTATTATGATCGTCCCAGCTTAAAGGGAAGCTGAAACACTTCTTTCAAAAAATAAGATAAAGGTTGATTCTCGCGTAGTTTGATCCCGTGAATCGGAATATCATGTACGTTTTCCCCGTAGATGTAACTAAACGAGAGAAAACCTGGAAAACCTCCGACCATTCGTGACATCATAAGAGGATATTTGGGCCGTCAAGCGCGTGTCGCTCGTGTGGGCTGCGCGTGCAATCGCAAGTTTGCCAGGTATATTCTCCCGCACTGGCACCGACCGTGACGTCTTTTTCGGCCTTTTCTGCAGCGGAGCTGTTAAGCGCTAGTTTCCCCAGGATCGTGTCCGGTACCAAACAAATGTCGACACCCGTGGTTGACACAACACTCTGGTTGCCGCTGTCGCTCATAGATGGCGCTGGCTGTCCAGAGAGTTGTGTTTGCCGGTTGTCTGCTTGCTGCCGTCGCTCATAGATGGCGGCAACATTTCTTCGGAGAAAGAAGAGCGGGAACGGAACGAGCGGTGATGTGCGAAGCAGCGCGATTGGTTCCGCGACCGCCACGAGGCGCTATCGCCTAAAGTTCTACTGCATTGAGCGCTTCAGATTCCCTTGAGAAACAAGAGCAGATCGCTTGCCTAGAAAGCCACCACCGAGAACAGAAGCTACAGCTCCGCTGCTCTTCCTTCTTCACCCAAATAAAAAAAAAACTAATTTATATATTTTTTATATATAGCGACGGTGCGCGCACACAGCTAAAGAGGCTCGAGAGTGGAGATTCCGAAAACTCCACTTGTGACGTCACGCTCCGGGAAGTAGGGCCTTCAATGGTACTTTCAAAATATTTTTTTTCCAGCCTCCACATACCAAATTTAAAAAAAAAAAAATCAATATTCGAGATTCACGGAGGTCAAAAGAAGACGATTTAAGTGTGTTTCCTCAAATACAAAACCGCTTAAGCTTCCATTTAAGTTCAAGCGTAGCGGACGCGGTAATGAAACCAGTCAAGCAGCGTCTAAAGCTCAACTCACTCGATCTTTTCTGTCAATGGTTGTTTCAGCGATGGTAAAAGACATACAGCAACCTGACGAACAACGTGAAAGTGCACGTTTGATGCAGTCTAATTGGCCCATCAACTCGTAGCGTCGGCAGCGTCTGGACTTAAGCTGAAACGAAGTATAGTAGGCGGCATTTCTAAATGCCGTTTCATCATAAGTCAGAGCGCAGTCGAAGACTAAACGACACGGAAACGCATACACACAGACTGCATACGCATTGTCACGGTGCGCGTTTTCGATCTGACTGGATCAGCGACAAAGAGCACACCCAAAGAAAGATCCTGAGACCCGTGACGTTTTATTCATGACGTTCCTTGACTAGGGTCATCGACTCGTAGCTTCCACTGCGCTCTGAAGATATATGGGTGTTTTCTATCCGCCCTCTCTTCTACCCACTCAGTCTCCTTCATTTTATTTTTTCCTTGCTATCACGCGCTCGCCCGTAGTTATGATTGCCCCAGAATAGCAAACGGCGCTATTCAAAGGATGTGGCTAGTTTTCCGCGTGGAGGGTTTTTAGGGGATCCCAGCGATGCGGAGCGCAAGTTTGTCTGCTTTTTGCACACGGGTTGCGATTGATGCCAGGACGCCAGGCTCTTATTGGCTCATTAAAAAAAAAAAAAATAGTGGGTACCTCAAGGTGCCTAGCATTCACGTCTACCCCCGATCCTTCCAATCAAAGCCAATCAGAACTCGGCGTCATTCTGACGTCACCGCAACCCCCGTGCAAGAAGCAGACGACTTGCTCTCCCCATACCAGGTAGAAGACAAGGCCCCCCTGAACGCCATCGCTATCGACGCAGCGCCACTTAGCTTGCGTTAGCATCGCCACTAGCCTAGCGCATCCGTCTCTCAACGAGCGCGACGCGCAACAAGGCCGAGACAGACGCTACTTTCGTGGAACTTTAGCCTGTCTTGGGGCGGGGATCCACTAACGATGGCGTCATGAGCAGGCCTTGTCTCCTAAGTTGTCCCGGACGGTCAGAGCCCCACCTGGCGACTGGGGCGCACAGCGACGCATCCGTGGCCACCGCCCAGCTGCTGAAGTTGCCCAGGACGGACTCCGAAGCCTCCAGCACGAGCCCCTCCTCGGGCAGCGTACGTCTCGAGAAGAGCAGGGGCGAGAGGGCGCAGAACACGACCATCGCCAGAAGCACCAGCACGAGGCCCACACGGACGCCGGTCTTGCGGAACATGCTCCTTCTGCATGGGGGCCATAGGGGGCAGGTTGTCGTCAGTCGAAAGTAATCCTCACCTCATTTTTCTTCTAGAAATATAAATTAGTACGATATTAAACGCCCTAAAAATCTGATAGGTAATATTTATGCATTAGCTGCACAGCCGCGTGGCCGATTGAGACGATACCGCCCAGAACAAAAGGCCTGCGACTTTACTTCTCTAATGACTCTCCATCCACACCAAATGTGAAAGATAGCCCCATCCTTCAAACACGAGGAGTTTAAAAATACTGGAAGGGGGCACGTTCCAGCTTTTCTAAAGCCTAGTAAAAAAATAATAATTGAAGACGTTTACAATTTTTTTGTAATGCCGAATTACAGCGCAGCTCTTAAGGAGGAGGAGTGGAAGGTACGAGGAGGAGGGTATGCCCCTCAAACTACTCCGTACCTTCTCCTCCTCCCTTCCTCTCCTCCCTCTTCCCTCTTCCTCCATCCTCCTCCTCCCCTACCTCATCCTCTTTCCTTCCTCCTTTCCTCCTCCCCCTCTCTCCCGCCTTTCTCGTGACCCTAGTGACCCTCCTGATCTTACTCGTGAAGGCCTCGTGAAGGTCACTGTGAAAGTCATGACGTTCACGAGTGACCTTCGTGACGTCATTATAGGAAACGTCCCATAATGCAACGCGCGGTTACGCCGACGGCGACGGCGACGCCGCTCAAGCCGGAAACGGGCGCCTAAAAGCTGCGCTATAAAAGTTAGCGTAAGAACCATATGATCCTGTCAGGTGAGAGTTGGGTGGTTGCTTGTGGGATCTGCTCGGTAGCGTTGCCCCATTGCGCTCGCTTGCGTCCGGTAGGTTTTACGACAGCGAAGCGAAGGCGGTGGGCGGACGACGGACCACGACGAGCAGACGATCCGAGCTGCTGAGCAGTTTGAGAAACGAAAGTGTGTGTGTGTGGCGTCGCGCGCCGCCAAGACTGGGATGGTCCTTTGCAGAATGAGCGGCTGCAGAAGTCGCTTCTGTCATCCTTCCGTGAGGGTTTTGTTTCGCCGGCATGAACCTCGTGGATTACGTGAACGTCGCAGTAACATGAATTAACGGTGCTCTCAGCTTTCCGAGGGCCATCGAGCTGCGCAAACGGATGAAATTCTGCCCTTGGCCACGGCGAGGGCCCGCTCGTGGACTGAATCCCATCGAAATGATATTTCGTGCGCTTCAAACCTGATGTTTTCGACAGGAGCGTGCCAGGTAGTGTATCCTTCCAAGTCAAATTCATGTGGTTCAACGTTTGCCACGATACATATTATAATATCCCGTGAAATGTGGAATTTTTAATACTCGACGATAAACAAAAAAAAAATTGGCAAGCGACCTTTACCTTTAAAGTCCTATAATGCATAAAATGCATTCAAGGATATTTGTGAAAATTGGTGTGCAACGTTACGTATATTTTCCCGCTAAATTTAGCGGGGCTACTGAATGATTGTATAGGTCACGTGACCTCAATTTCCCCCGCTAAATGTAGCGGGAAAACTGGATTTCTGTCTGGGTCACAAGACGTGAAGTTTCCCGCTAAATTCAGCGGATAAACTAAGTTAAAGTATAGGTCACGTGCCGTCAATTTCCCCAATGTGCACACTTGACATTACGTGACGCCACTTTCCCGCTCAATTTAGCGGAAGAAGCACTGACGGACAAAATTTTGGGACTGGGGTAGCGTTTAAAAGCATTTCATGTTTAAAACAAGACATGTGCAATGATTTTAAGAAAGCCAGTGGATGGAAGGCTAGCACTCAGCGTCATTGTTCACCGAGCGAGCAAGTCGGCCGTCTTTCCCCAGCTTCGTCCTAGGTGCGGCCGATCTCTCGGAGCAGTTCGGGTTTCCCTGTCGTCGCCGGGACCACCAACATGGACTCTGGAGAGCCCAGCAGCAATGGCGTTAGCCCGGAATGCTACAACAACCCACGTGCATTGTTGCAATGCAGCAATAAAAAGAGGTACTGTTGACAAAGGAACCCGTTTGGAAACCTATTTTGAGTGGCCGTCAGCAGGAACAATCACCGGGGAAACTCGTAAGTATTGAGTTGACCACGTTAGGTCAATATATTTTTGCTAGCCAAGTGGGTGATTAGAACGAAATGGCTGTATATACTCCCGAATTTCTGTCAATGTACACACATTTGTCAGACGATCGTCGACACAATCGCTCTACTAGCTTGTCAATATTCCACGTTAAACACTATCTCTTGATCGGTGGTAACCATTTGTAAAGAAAATAATTATTTGACTTTATAGTGGCGATGATACATAATGAAAGAAGGAAGCAGGCGCACAGTTGTTCTCCGATGGTCCGGTTGTGGAGGCCTCTCCATAGGCGTTCATATCCTACGGGTATTACCGTTGAACCCACAAAAGTGCAATTTTCTCCGTACACACAACCCCCATCCGCTCAAGGCATGATGGGAAGTCTTTATAGGAGAGAAGGATTTGGGGAGGAGGACGGGGACGAGGAGAGCCCTAAGAAAAAAAATGTCTCGGAAAAGCTACGGGCCACGGCGTCATGCCCCCTCCTACCAATTGCAACTCCTTGCTAGCACCTACTAATCCTGCAGCCCGCCCACCCTTCCCCCCCCCCATCCCTTTCTTCCCTGTGAGGAATGGCTGACTTCGACCCCCAGGTACCGACGTACTCACCGCACGTTAAAGGGATACTGAACCAAAATTCGGATTTCGCAAAATACTGCCGCAGAAGCGTTGAACGGGAAGCTACGAACGTCAAAACATCCCACATACATCAATAACTCAAGCGGATGGCCGTACTTTTGGAAAAGAAGGGCGCCATCAAGCGAGAACTCTGACGTCGTTGTTCTCCTGGCAAATTTGAGAATGAGGGGAAGCGGCCTCGATTCTCTCCTCCTCGCATCGGTTCACCAACTCGACGGGGCGTAGCGCGGAGGAGAGGGAATGAGAATCGTGACGTAACTTGTCTCGTCGGCCTAGCCTGCCGTGTTCGATTGCGCCCTTCTTTTCTAAAAAAATACTGCGATCCGTTAGAGATGTCGCTGTATGAGTGATGTTTTTGGGGTTCTGGAGCGTCCCGCCTATACGTCCAGGCTTGTTTTGTGAGCTCGAAATTTCGGTTCAGTATCCCTTTAAGCCCTAGTCGACCACTGCAGTACCCTCGGGGAATCCATCCGCGACGCGTGAGACGGACAAAAACTCGAAACACAAAAAAAATATATATAGGTATATATATATTTTTGTTTTTTTAGACCATGATGCAACGCTGCATTCGGCTCGAGCACTCCACCGGAATTCATGTCGGTCTCATTCGTCTGCTTTCCACCAATGCCCTCTTAAGGCTGAACTCCATGGAGCGAATTATGCGACGAATAATTGACGAACTTTGCTCGACGGCGCGCTCGCTTCGTGCGCAACGTAGCAGCCACAGTGCTGATGCCACGCGCAGAGCAAAAGCCGCCTGGCAAACTTCGTCTATTTTTCGCGGCATATTGGCCCCATGGAGTGCAGCCTTTATGCGCAGACGCCACCCCGGAGGCAGTGTTTTTCAGATTGCTCGAGTTGCTCCGCGTCGTGATCGACTGCGCCAGCCAAAGTAGTTGGGGATCTGAAGGAGCATCGGCTGGTACTTGAATTCTGTACATACCGGCCTTGAGCAGTGGGCTCCTCGGCGACCAAATCGGCGACCGCTCCGAAGGAAAAGTGCGCGTTCATCCCGAGTTCTTTCACTGCGCTCACTTGCGCGTTTTCTCAAAGACGACGCCTTATCACTGCAGTGTTCCCCGTCTTGCGTCGCCGCGAGCGCAGCATCTCACAACGTGCGCGACGCTAGCAGGCGGCGACGCCCCTTCGCCGCCGCCTGTACTTTCGTCGAACGCGTGTTTTCACTAACGTAATCCTTATGTTCGAGGCAGCGTTGATTCAAGTACCCTGTCCCTCGAGACTTTCTTTTACAAGTAACGACAACTAACGCTCATGCCAAAGCACATTTGGCGGGAACAAAACAAAAGCGTCATTCAGGTCATTCGCTGGCGTCCTAAAGCCCACACCGTCATACAGTCGAGTCTTAAAAGTTTCGCCTTTGTTATGTGACAGCGCATCTGATGCTCAGCTGTTTCGTGCAGCATGTGTGCCGATTCATCGTACAGATATCAAGCAATGAGTCCGGTTTCTGTAATAAGCTTCCATGTTGGCGCCATACTTTTTCGTCTCTCCTTAGTTCCTCAAGTATCTGCTCTGCGTACTCTAGTTTTTTGGTGGCCATGTCTGGTATCCTGAAATCAGCTTGACGGGAGCTTAGATACAAGGTAATGATATCTTCACCGAAACCGATTTCTAAAAAAAGAAAGGTTAAGTCATCTATGAAAATTACCTTATTACAACTGAGTTGCTTGGCCAGGCGGACACTTCGTACAAACAAGATGGCAAATAAAAGTGGACTTCTTAACTAAAATCAAATAATTAGCTTTTTAATTACTGGTTTTATGGCACCAGCACATACCGTATTACGAAAATAAAGGCCACCACCTACACCAGCTCCCCCCCCCCCCCCTTTTCTTTTTTTTTTTTTTTTTTTTTGTTTCTAAATCCTGAAATGAGCATGCAGCTTTCGAAAAAATGATTGCGAAAAAGATTCTTGCATGCAAAACGGGTTCCGGGGTACAATAGACTTTCGGAGCGCCACTGCCTTTGGTGAGATGCTTTTCTTTCATTTTTTGTGTGTAACTATGTACTTGTTTCAGGATTTCTAAGAATGGCTAGTCAAAGACGTTGATTGTTCAATTTCGCAATATCTCCTGCCCTCAAACCAGGACTCAAAAACGTTAATAAACAAATATTAAATAATTCGTACATTTTTAGTGCCCACAGAGTGTGTAGCTCTGGCAAAGTTACTCGTTCGTAATGAGATCATATGTGTAACTAATAAATGTTTTGTTTTACAAAAGTATATTCCGATTCAAATGAATCACCCTGTTACCCTTTAAGATTAGCGTCAGCACCTTTAGTTTGGGGTGCTTCGTACCGTGCATTCTACACTGCGTCACGCCCTTATAAGGCGCTCTTGCACAGGGATGCTAATTTTCACCCCAGAAGTGTGCTCGTCCTGGAACCTTAGGGGTGTAAATAAGGGGTGTAAAAGAAGTTCAGTATGATATAGCCGTCCGGCCCAGATGTGAAGTTTTCAGAGCTCACCGTTACCCAAATGAAAAAGTCATAAGCGATTTCCGGAAATTTCAAATAAGAAATTGCTGCCGACGAAGCACACGAATGCACGCAGAGTAATGGCGTCGACTACCGGGAACAAGCCCCATTTTCTCGTCGGAAATTTCCCGGATATCGCTTCTGAATCAGTTAATGGCAATGTCTGAAGCTTTTGCATCGGAGTGATTTTGAAAGTGTTTCATATTCATATCACTTTTTATATTGCTGTATCCGCAAGGTGCGGTTTTCGACACCCAAGATATAATTATAGAGACCTACAAGTCTCTATGGCTCTGACGGGCCCGACATTGTGCATTCGTCGCAATTAATTCATCGCTAAAACGTGTAATATATATATATATATATATATATATATAGAAGAATAAAACGTGGTCTCAAATAAACAATTCACACATTTCGGGAGAAAACCAACGTACGTACAGACGCGCCTCCCCTCTGTCCGTCCGCTTGTGTTCTCCTTAAATCTGCAAATCGCAAAACCAAGCTTCTCCTCTTGACAAATAAACAAGTTATTTCCCTCGTCCATCTTATCCTCGCTAAACAAAGTAGCGCGTCAACTTAGCAGACGGGAGCACAGACCCAGACCCCACCTAAAAAACGAGGCCTTTTTCCACGCATACGTCATCACTAGTGGTCCACCGCGCAGCGCCGCCCAGCTCGTGTCAGCATCGCCGCGTGTCGCAACGTCGGAGCGCGACGCCAGCACGCGGCGACGCCAAGACGCGTGGGTCTGTCGCATTGCGACTCTCGTTGAGCTTCGGCGTGTCTCCACTAACGATGACGTCATGCGCAGGCCTTGTCTTGTTGAACGGTCAAGACGCATGCGGAAGGGTACCTGTGTGGACGCTCCTGTTCCTGGTCGATCAGAAGCTCGTACGGGGTGGACTCGCTGCCCCTGGCCACGAAGCGGGACGGCCTTCGGAGAGACGGTAAGAGATAGGGTGACCACCCGTCCCGCGACTCGCGGGACTGTCCCGCATTTAGGGATCGTGTCCCGCGTCCCGCGAGAAATTCCGAAATCTTCAAAATGTTCCGCATTTCAAACTGTAGTAAAATAAAATTCATTCTGCAACTCATGGCCCTGCCGAACAACGGGGCACGGAGAAGCGCGGAGGTAGCTGGTAATCGTGTAAATCGCAATGGTACACCATTTTCTATCCGAGCATTGCGGGAAGCGACCGTCGTTCTTGCAGGAGAACCGACGCGCATGCTCCGTTGTGCCTCTCCCCTTGGTGGCAAACTATTCTAAAACAATTGCTCGCCGAGAGTTTCAATATAAAATATTGTAATTATTTTCAGATCGCTGTGTCAATGCGGAAGGGTTGCTTTGGATTTTTGTTTCAGTGAAGAGAGCCACACAATGGAAAAAGCCTGCAACTCGCAACGGTCAAAAAATAACATAATGTTAAACATATGTGTAGGACCACGTTGATAAAAGTAAGCGTTGACAGGAAAAAATAACTCGAAAAAGAATTACTGTTTCTTTTTTCCACTTGATGAATTAAGTTCTGCTGTAGTCGACTTTTATGTTTTCAACTTCGACGCATTTAATAACACATTTGGCATAAAAATATATTACTGGGAGTGAAAATTCATTGAGCTTAATCGCTGCAATACAATTAGCAGGTGTATAAACAGCACAGGATATTAAATGTGTTAACAGGGCCTCGGTTCGTGGTGTGTCTGTTAATAAATTTCCTCTTCCGTTTGACTTATATTATTTTATTATGCATTTTCGTGAATCATTTTCTTCTCCACTATCTATATCTACCCGGCCCGTCCCAACCCCTTTTGACGTACGTATCTCTCTCTCTCTCTCTATATATATATATATATAAACAACGGGCATGGCGGCGGGAGGCCGAAGGCGGGGGTATAAAACTGAGAAGAAAAAAACCCTTAGTGAAAAACAGCAACAACGGACGATTTAATCTTCGACGTTTCGGCCGGAGTCCGGCCTTCGTCAGGAAGCTTCCTGACGAAGGCCGGACTCCGGCCGAAACGTCGAAGATTAAATCGTCCGTTGTTGCTGTTTTTCACTAAGGGTTTTTTTCTTCTCAGTTTTATATATATATATATATATATATATATATATATATATATATATATATATATATATATATATATATATATATATATATATATATATCGCTGATTTTATCTGAAATCATGCACGAAAAAATTGTGGGTCCCAAAACATTGTGAAAAAATATATGTTGGTAAAAAATCTGTGACTACAATAAAACTGAAAATTAGAGTTACGGTTCATTTTGCTCATGAGTTTTGGGCTTCGAAAGGGCGGTAGGTAGGTCTTGTGATTTTCGCAGATTTCACGAATGACACATTTCGGAGTCTCGCAACGTTTAGATTACTTTTTTCGCAACAATTGTAACTTTTATTACTCGTTTACAACTTTGTATCGAAATGTTCAAATTCCTTGAGTTTTTTTTTTTATTATTCTTAAACTTTTCAACTATGACAATAATGGGCCGATTTGGAATCGAGCCAGAAATTTCGATGTGCAATTAAATAAGGCATAAGAAACATATAACATGAAAGCTTGTATCTAACTTTAGTTCTAAAACTTAAATTATGGTTCATTTATGCATTGTCTATATAGAAGAAACATCACTAAACTTGTGAAGAGAAGCTAGAAATACAAAACTTAACGTCATTAAAATATTATGTTTCCATCTTTTTCAAACTGCTGATATGAAAGGCCTTTTATGTGTTCCTTAATATGCAACAACATTTATTTTCCACATATGGTTTCGTCATATTACGCAGTCCGTTTGAAAAGAAGACATATTTCTACCTCAGTTGTAATATAAAAATATACCGGCCGTTGCCATATCTTTTACGTAATTATTATACATATGCTTGAAATGACACGCCAATATTTATGATATTTAAGCTCATTCAACATTTGGTAAAAATGAGGCAAATGAGGAATGAGGAAAAATGAATGAATTTCAAAAAAAGTTCAAGCACATTGTCACGAGCCGGTCCAAATCTGCTGTGTCATCCGCCCCACGCCCCGATTATCGGCGCTCTCTCTCTCTTATCGCACCGAGCATGTAAGCAGATGCTGGGCGGGCAAAATGCACAGGGCTTCTTATGTTATCAACAAGACGATTTGAAGGCGAAGCCCAAGCGCCGATGCATTAAAGGCAGACACAACTCTTAGTGTGCTGAGTCATCCTTCTAAATGAGCGGGGCATCCTTCTCGGTGTGCTGAGTCATCCTTCTCAACAATCTGATGAGTCATCACCTTAATTCGCTTAGTCATCCACTTAATTCGCTTGAATACCTCTTAATTCACTTTAGTTCCTCTTTATTCACTTCCTCTTAACTAGCTATGTTGCCCTTCTTAATTAGCTTTGATTACTCTTACTTCTTTATAATTTCCCTTAATTCAATTTAATTCCTCTTAATTCACTTTGATTCAACTTAATTCGCTTTATAGTCCTTTTAAATTCCCGTTGATTGCTCTTACTTTTCTTTATTACTCTTAATTCACTTTAATTCCTCTTAATTCACTTTGATTCCTCTTCATTCGCTTTGTCATGCTTAATTTCATTGCCTCCGATTCGCCTGAGTGGTCACTTAAACGTTTTGGTACCTTTCGTGTCGCTGAGGTGTTTTCACTCAAGGACTTTGAAGGTCCAGACCAGACTACACACTTGACTATTTCACCTCAAAAATCCTAAGATTCAAAGTTTTTCTTTAAATTGAGACGTTTCTTTTTTTTTTTTAAATATAACTAACATAAAAATTAAGTTTCACATACATTTAAGTCAGACAATGAACTGGCGCGATAAATTATTTTCAGAAACCCAGCGGGCCGAGTGCGAAATTTTGTTTCTTTCATACGCGGCCGCATTTCGTTTTATTTATTTCCCCTTAAGGGCCCTATTGGGCGTTTTATAAGGGGGGGGGGGGGGGTGTAAGTAAATATAATGCAACACTTTAAAAAAGAATATAAAGCTCAAATAGAAACATTAGTAATAAAAACTGCATGCAATGTCAATCTGCAACGACGGTGGTGGTTACCAAGGCGTAAGGTGACTGACGAAAAATTGATGGGTCTTCCATAATTACTATTTCCTTAGGGACGGAGTTCCAGGTGGTTATAGCCTGTGGAACGAAATAGTTGTTAAAGGATTGAGGTTTGTTTTGTTTTTTTCTGTTGTACGTTTGTTGTAGTGACTGTGATTGAGGCGGGATGATATCCTATTTTGAGGTAAAAGAGGGGTGTCATATGAGCTCGTGTTTTTGTGGTAAAATCGATGTATGAGACACATTCGAGAAGTTTGTCTGTGGTCGGATAGTAATAAAAGTTTGAGAGTATGTTTAAGTTGTGTTACACTGACGTCATAGGAATATGTTGACGTAATAAATCGAGCGGCGTGGTTTTGGATTGCTTCAAGGTTATAGGCGAGGTAGGCTTGTGAAGGATGCCACATGAACGATGCAGGGACAGAACGAGCGGGTTGGTATGGATAGTAAACTTGAGGAAGAAAACGAGAAAGGACTCCGTCCTTTCTCGTTTTCTTCCTCAAGTTTACTATGAACGATGCATATTCTAGTTTTGGGCGGACAAATGTTATATAGACCAGTTTTCCTAGGTGAGAGGGTGCCGATTGCAGATGGTGTTTTAAGTCTCAAAGGGCGCATGATGCTTGTGCTGTAACATTATTGATGTACTGAATTCATGACAGTGAGAGAACCCGATGAACACCAAGGTACTCTAAGTATAATGATACAGTGCCGATTACAACGCCGCTTAGAGAGTGTCGATAAAAAATAAGACTTATTTTTCGTGTGAATAATATAAGTTTGCTTCTCAAGGTTAAGAAGCATAATTACCATTTATCACACTAAGCGCCCATTCCTGGTAGGTCATTTTGCAGCGTAAGGTGATCAAAGATATTTGAGGCCGGGTCGTAAATGACGCTGTCGTCGACGAACAGTGATTTTTAATTGATATATGTAGCGGAATCTCATTTATGCATGTAAAAAATAAAAGTGGGGAAAGTCCTGCGCCCTGGGGAACACCTGAAGTTATGTCTGCAAGGGGTGATTTATGATTATTATCTATCGCGAACTGTGCTCGGAAAGTGGGCAAATGATGAATCAGAGATTAGGGCTGTGTCGAGGCGAAGCACCGAAAGCTCCGAGAAAAGACGATTATGTGGCACTTGATCAAAGGCCTTGGAAAAATCCAGGAATAGGATATCTGTTCAGGCATTTAGCCAGGATTTTGTTTCGGGGGGGGGGGGGGGGGGGGAGGGGGGGGGGGGCTACTCATGACAAAATGCTGTATGAGGGGGAGGGGGGAGAAGAGGTTCCAGCAAAATGGAAGATTTCGGGGGAAGGGGGGCGGGCCCCATGGGCCTCCCCCCTGGCTACGTGCCTCCATCTGTTTGATAAATGTTATTCATGTTTACGTGCAAGTCTTGAGTAAATTCGGTAATCTGGGAATCGCAAACAAGAGTTTATAGGAAGCCAGGTTGATATGGGTACAGATCATTAATCTAATTAAGGTGACTGATTAGGCTAGAACTGAATATATGTTCCAAAAAATCTGATGGAACACTGGGCAAACATATTGGACGGTAATTAGATGCGAGTGATCGGTTACTGCTTTTATGGGCAGGGACTCCCTAACGCAGAACCCAGTATAACTTTTCACTGTCTGAATTATGGAACTGGAAAACAAACTGGAATTGCTGCCTGAAAACTTGATATTCAGTTATCAAACAAATGAATAATTCCCGAAAAGCTGAAATTCAGATAGAATCCAGATAGATTTCTTCATAATCCAGATAGCGAAAAGTTATATTGGGTGTTTCGGTAGGGCTATATTCCCAATTTTCCTCTTTTTTTTCTACTTCGGCCAGTGGAGAGATATTGGGAAAATATGTGGTTAAGAATTCTATTAGAGTTCTTAAGAATTTCGGAGTTAACATCATTTGCCCCAGCAGACGATGATAGTTTGGGTTTGTTGCTAAGGGAACTTCTTCGAGCGGGTGATATTATTACAGGCGGCATGACGTTAATTCGCAATGAGAGGAGAGAAAATCCTGTCGAGGTTTTCAACTGTAAACACAGATACAAAAAAAAAAAAGCTGTTTAGGGCTGTTGAGCAGTCGCTACCATTGGTAGGGTCGTAATTCCTGTCGGTTAATTCCACCGACCTAAAACAAATGTTTGGTGGAAGGGGCTGCCAAAATCAAGTTGGATTCGTTCGAAGAATTAAGGGCATGTCGTCCGATAGAAATTTGGTATTAGCATATTTAATGATTTTTTTAATAGTTTTTTTTTAAGTTTTTTGTGTGCTTTTTAATCTTGGATGAGGCCAGTACGCTTTGTTTTGCTATAGAGGTGTTTCTTTTTGTTGTTTAGAGCTTTGAAAGTCTTGTAAACCACGGATAATTCTTATCGGACCTAATGCAGATGGTTGAATCAAAGGCATCCGTGAGATCGGTCAACTTATGTCAAAATGGATTCCAGTTTTTTTTTTTAAACAGTCCTGGAAGTAAAGTGTTCACTGAAGTTTGTGTAATAGGCGATAAGTTCAGTGTAGAAGATGCAAAGTCTCCTTTTCGTAATCTTTGATAAATGTTGGCGTGGGCATTTTTCTGATCACGGGAAGTGACAGTGTCATGTTTGGGATTTGGTCGTTACTTAATCCCGGCAGTTGGATGACGTTTTGAACATGCTCAGGTGTGGTTGAAAACAAGAGACCGAGTGTGTTTCCCAGTCTAGTTGGTTGGTTAATGACTTGAGTGAGAGTGAAGTCAAGTGTTAAATCAAGGAACCTTTTAGGTTCATTTCCGGCAGTTTTCCCTATGACTGTGAGTGAGGTTCCGTTGATGTCTTTGAAGTTGAAGTCTCCAAAAAGAAAGAACGATGCTTTATTATCTGCGCTTCTAAATTCATCAAGGGTATGTCGTAGATTACCAACAAAACCTTCGCTGCTATCCGGTTTTCTGTAGCGAACGCCAGTGACTAATTCGGAAGTGGGGATCTGATGGGACCTGAGGCGAACTATTAACTCAATGGAATTGTTACGACTTATGCAAAAGGATAATATGTTATTTTTAGAGCAACGGAAACGCCATCTTCGCGAGTGCCGATAACGACGATAGATATTATAGTTCATATAAAGAGGAAATAATTCACTGTTATGCACATTATAAGTTAGCCACGTTTCTGTGAGGATGACAATGTCAGCTGTACAACCATCAATGAGGCTATGAATTTCGATACGTTTGGGCATGACGCTACGTAGTAAGGATAACTGAAAGCTGAAGGATATCAGATTTATTGTTTGTTGCGAGGACTGCATTGGTTCTTCGGGTATGACCTAGCTAGCTGCTAGTTTCAACAGCAAAATCCGATGTGATATCATATACATAGCATGACTTGCCCATGTAGATTTTGTCAAACCGCACCTTGAAAATACTTTTTTTTTTACCAAACTTAAGTAGTTTATTTTGTGATAGGTCTTTAGTGTTCCGGCGAGCTGACGAGAAAACAGGACCAGCCAGGTTGAGGAGACGAACAAGTCGTTCCCTTTTATTATTCGCCTTCTATGGTTTTACCCAGTGCACTCTAAAAGCTTCTAGAAAATCTTCCCCTTCTAAGATCTAAAAACCTAGTCTGTCGACAGGTTTCTCAATATCTCCACAGCGCGTGATTTGAAGACCTGTAGATGTAGGCAAGGAAGGCAACTTTTTTTCATAGCGAGGGGTTGATCGTTTATCTGCGGATTGTTCTTGTGTCATGGGAGTGAGCGTCTCAATCAAGGTCCTCCATATTGCCTCACAACTCCCCGGTCGGTCTCAACTATCCATGAGCGGAGCGCTTCCGAAGGTGTCAGGATGTGAGCAGTTTGTCTTTCTTCTGAAACCCACACGCGTTCATCTTCTCTTTCTCTCTGTTCTATTTCTCCCAATTCCCCCGATTCCTGGGGAGTTCTGGATCCGGAGTCTTTCGATCTAGGCAAGATCCGACTGTAGACAATTAGGTGCTTACGCTCCTCCCATCACGAGTTCTACGGGACTGAACAACTGAAGTGCACGATAGGCGTCATCGGTCTTCTTCCGACTGCGCTTGATTATTTTGACAGCAGATTCTACAAAACCGTTACGTTGTAGAAACTTCTGGCTGTAAGTTTTATGGTGGAAGCTCCAGTCTTGTGAAAACTGACGAGTCGATTTTTTGAAATTGTGGGCCGTTGTCACTGAACACAATTTTTGGCGTGCCATGCGTCGCAAAGATAGATTTCAAGTGGTCGATACGGATATTGTTTTCAGGCTCATGAGTGGTCTACAGAGTGTCGAACAGACATTTGTTTTCGGTTCCGTTCGGGTCCGGGGTTACGGCTTTCGGTAGAGTTCCGGCTCAGTTCCTGCTTAGTGTCGGGGAGCAAAAATAACAGTTCAAACCGGTCTGAATCGCTAAATTAAGGATATATTTTTCGCACTGTTTCGGCAATTTCAACCGTAAAATAATAATAATAATTAATAATAACAACAACAACAACAGCAATAATAATAATAATAATTTTTATTATTATTATTATTATTATACGCGAGTGCGCCAGCCAGCCCGCCACTAAGGATTTGAATTGAAAAAGAAAAAAGAAGTGGAAATATGTTGAAAGATGAAAAAAATAGTAACAGTATTGCTTTTATTGTTTACACAATGCAATTTTATTCTCATGTACCAAAATAAGAAATTGCAATATTTAATTTGGACGAAGCAGTTAAAAAAAAAAGCTAGATTAACATACAAAACGTCGTGTTTATACAACTCAACATCTATTTGCTTACCTCATTTGCTTATATTTTACCAGAATCGAAAGGGTATCAGTCTAGTAGGCCGCCTAAAATACCCGTGATTGGTACAACGACTTAGGAATTAAGTACAGTGCATTAAATTAAAGAACGGCCCCTCCTTGCCATATATATATAGTAAAATCTATTTTACGAAATACGTTTTACAATATATAGGATGACGACACAACTCAGCTAAGAACAATATTATTTTTAAAACGTCACGAAAGTTTTGGGACAAATCATTTCAGTCTACTTTTCATAGAAACACTGAGCATCAATAAAAACGCTTGTTTTCCTTATCAACATTGTTTACACTCAGCACCGTGAGGTAGGCGAATATTTATGCGGAAACGGTATTCAAATTTGTTCACTTTATTGCTGACCTTCGTACTCAGATCAAATCGTGCCTGAAATATGAATATCGCATACCCAAGTGAACATTTTCGGCATAGCTCGGCGTTTGAGGTTTGTCCTTTATAAGATGCCTTTCAATTCGATTTGCAAATAAACATCGCCCTTGCTAATTTGTGATTTTTTGTCGAATACAACAAAGTAGTATTTCATACTCTACTCGACATTGAAGGTACTTAATTGGTAATTTTCTGACGCGTCCGCAATCGTCATAGTTCCGCCACGAGCCTCTGTGCACATCGTTTTTGTCCAGCCCACAGACACATGAAATTGTTGTTCATCACATAAAGAGGCAATAACAAACTTCATATGTTTGAGAAGTTAAATATCCTTCAAGAACACACAGTGTTTTTTTGTTTTTTTTTTAATCAGCTTCAATATCAGAACTTTGTTTAAGATCTAAGTGCCTATTTAGGATAAAAGTGCCGGAAAAGATTTTCAGAGCACATTAAAAATAATTTGGGGGTGCGTTTACTTATCATGTATATTTTAATATGATCAACCCTCTATTTATGTTGTCAAATTTTCAGTCAGTAATTAAATATATTTTTATTATCATCAATAAATTTGACTGTGTGAAGTTCACATAACCACTTGAGACCGACACGGGAGGACGACACTCGAAAATACGCCAGCTGTTGTGTCTGCAAAAAAATATTTTTTCTTTTTTACAGTTTAGCGGCATGAAACATCGGGTCGCGGTGTATGGCAAATAGGACTGTGTGCTCACACATTAGATCTGAAGGCAAATGCACGAAATGGTGCAGAAAGAGAGATAAATGGTAGTTTTTAAATAGTCCCATACACAACGCCTTATTGCAAAAGAAAAAAAAAATGCATAGAGATGCATGCTATGGCTGACCACACGGAGAATAAAACAAACCCGGGACAAAGGACGACGAACATTTCTTTCGACTATTGCTGCGCATAAGCGTTATCTCGACCTTGACGGGAACCCTTTGCACCCCACGCACGGCGACGATCCATTTTGCTCGTCGCTGCACGTCTCGCGGATCGGAGGTGCTGCCCGGTGGTTGTGGCAGCCAACCGCGCAAGAAAAATCTCACTCATCCACGAAACAAGTCGAGCGCAACAACAAAAACGAAGCACGCTGCGGCGTTCACTCGCAGGCAAATGACGAGATGGGAATGCTATGGTTTTGCGTTATGTGACGTCAGGGCTTCAATGTTGCCGACGAAAGCGTCGTTTACGCTAGGATGCAATTAGAGTGGTTTAAAATTCAATTAATCATTCAGGGGCGCCTATAACATTCAGATATTGCACTGTCGATGCGTTTTGAGGCAATAACGACGATATTCAATTGTTGTCTCGAACACAAAGTTTGACCGGACAATCCCTTTAACATATACAAGTGAGTAAATGCATTAGCATTCTCCGACAAGTCATATTCAGAACCAAGCGACTCCACGAGCAAGATATGCTGCAGCGAACTGGTGCTGCGTCTTAGGAACTCATGACGTGGCGGTATTCCAAAGGAGCTTCAAAGACACCTAGTAGGCGCAATTTTGAAATCAGGTAATTCGTTTTAAACTTAGTTTTCTTGGCTTTTCTGTCGGCAGCCTAGAAACAGAAGTCTAGACTAGTGTTTCTCGGCTGCTCCCATAAAATAGACTACATTAAAACGAAGAAATAAGTACAAACATTTTGCTCCCTAACCATTAAAAGGTGGCTGATATGGTAAGCCTAGCCAAGAGCCGTCTTTTCTTCATCAACGACAACTCCACCTAGGCGCGGAGATCAGCATTTATCCTTCAACTTCGGAGGATCGCCGACGGAATGACTTTCCGTCATAATGTTGAGTATTAGAGCTGCACTCAAATTAGACCTTGTGTGCAGCGCAGCGGAGTTAGTCTACGGCACACCATTCCGCCTGCCAAGCGATTTGTTCTGCGCTTCACCATAAAGCTCTCTGCCGGATCCCTTCGACTACGTGGAACGCTCTCCCATATGGCCAACCTTCGTCCATCATCATTCCAATAACAGAAAATCTTTGTTAGCCGGCTAACAAAGATTCAGACCTTCCTACACATGTCTTCGTGCGACATGATGCTACAACCAGCTTACGATGGCCTGTATAAAGTTCTTGCAAGAACAGTCAAAACATTCACCTTGGCATAGCCGAACCGGCAAGACGACTTCACTATCGGCCGCCTTAGCCTTAGGTCATCGTACTTGCTGCCATCTGACAGCACGGCAATAGAAACGGTAAGCCCACCACCTTCTGCTAAAACGAGCATTACACGCCCATCACAAAAAGACAAAGCCAGTTCCGGCACTGTTGATTTTTAACTCCCACATAATGCGACTCGGCGCTTTAAAGGAATGCTGAACTGAAATTTGGATTTCAAAAAAAAAAAAGAAAAAAACAATGCAGGATATGTAGGCGGGGACGTTACAATCCCTACAACACTACTCGTAAGGCGATATCTCGAATGGACGGCCGTATTTTTGGAAAAATAGGTCGAGATTGAACGAAGCCGACGAGGCGCGTGACGTCTAACATATCTCGTTTCCTCCTCTCTTCTCTTCGCCCCCTCCTCAAGGCGGTGAGGCGGAGAAGACGCGAGGCCGTTCCCTCTCCTTCTCGGAGAAACAAGACATAAATATATCTGTCAAATGCGCCTCCTTTTTTTTTAAAAAAACACGGTCATCCGTTCGAGATATCGATGTAGGAGTGATGTTTTGATGTTTGTAGCCTCCCGTTGCACGCTTTGGCCGCCGTGTTTTGTGGAATCCAGATTTCGGTTTAGCATCCCTCTAATAGCGTCTTCAATCGTTTCTTGAGCTAGGGGGTGCTTACCGGCATTGCTACAGTGAGCCGGCAGCGTAGCGGCTCCTGCCTCGTGGAGCGAGCGAGACAGGAGTGATCCACGAGCGGCGTGACACGAGCCACAGAGCGAACCGTGCGAGCTCGGGTCAGCAGGTATGGCTCGGCGCCCATTGGATGGGCCGACATCTTGATTGATTGAGTAAACGTTTATGAACCCTTCCAGTAAATAAAAAAAAAAACAGGGGACAACTCTTCACAAGTTTGAAGAATGATGACTGGGCGGGACATTTGCAATTTACAATCTATGGTACAGCTGTGGTCCCGCCGCCCCACACTTTACCATCTCTTGTAACTGTAAAATAAATATAGTTTTGCAAAGGAACACTAAAGCCACGACAACTACAAACGCAATCCGCTACAAATGATATGATCGAGGTTGGTTTCCTTAAGAAATATAGTAGCAAACCAGATCTCACGATGCCCCTACCCTCGAGGATTCGTCCACAAAGCGGGACCTTAGATCCAAGATAAAGCCTCTCTTCTGAACCGGTAGGACAAGAAAATTATGTTCTCAAACAAAATCAAGTAATATAAATTTGTTCCTATCCCAAGCCTACCTCCTTGGTTTACGAAGTTCCTTGACCACGTCGGAAAACGATGTCCCGAGTCTCGTTCGCTTCGATCCTTTGAGCGAACGTTCCTTCAGAGGTCAAACGGCGTACGAGGACTAAAAACATCGTTCTTTTCTTTGCAAATAATTATTGTCTGGTTCCACTTCTTTATCGATACATCCTGGATGCTCTGGGAAAAATATTTCATTCAGAGCTGAAAGATCATAAAAACAAAATGTCACATTTTGTTCTATGTGGATTTAAACGCGAAAACTCTGTTTGAAAGTGGTTTCATGAATATGAAAACAGCTCGCCAAAGGCTGGAACCACAGAGGAAGTATCACGCGGAAGGGGGCGGCACTAGTCTTCAACACGTCTTCAACATGGCCCCCTGCCACCCGCCCCCCTCACCCCCCCCCCCCCCAAAAAAAAAAAGAACAACAAACAAACGATGTGTTTTTGCTTTGGGATTCAGAACTGCGCAGAAGACGATGGACCAAACGAAGAAGTAACACGGACGCAGCGCTGCGTCCGTGTGGCTTCTTCGTGTGGTTTTTCGTCTTTTGCGTTCTTTTGAATCCCGAAGTATGTCGTACCAACTCGTCCAAGCCTCACCCTCAACATTGTCTTTTTTTGTTTTATTTCTACCGCAAATATAAACTACGCATCGTCGAAACCTTATTTTACGCTACTTATTATTTTTCCCGTAGAAAATACTGCCTAAATATTTTTTTTATTTAGACAGTCGTTTTATATTTATTTACCCGGAAGGGTCAATAAACATCTACTCAATACTACAACGAAAGAGAGGCATGCTCTAATTTGGTTGACAGCCATTCAATTCTCAAAGAAAAAAACGACTATCCCTCGTACAATAAAAACGCCGTGTTCTTTCTACGACTCTGCAAGTTTTACAGTATTTATACCTACTAGTGGCCACTAATAACTCTACTAGTACTACCGGCCGCAGGGGCGATGACATCCGTCATTAGCCCCACTGTCCCCGTACAGCACGAACATGCTTCCTCAACAGTCGTACGTGCCGCCCAACTCGTTGTAGTCACAACTGCAACATCACATGACTCGGGCTCTAGTCTTTCACAAGAAAATGACGCCCCACCGAGAAAATAGCGAGCTGATGAGTATCAAAAGCCACTCGCTCAGTCCATAGAACATCAGCAGTCCATCACTGATGAGGAGGCACCATTCACTCAGGTGGTTTACAAGAAGATTACACGGAAGGCTACACTACCAGTTTTGTTCAAACTCAGTGATCCCTCTCAGTTCTTCTTGAAGGTCAATCCTAATAGATTGGCACAATAAATTGTCGCAACATCCCACGAGAAAGTGCTTTCTCAGCGCATTGACAAAAAACGATTATTAGTTACTGTAGCGTCCGCTGAAGCAGCAAATAATTTGCTAAAACTCAATGTCCTTGCAGGAATCGAAGTTGATGTTACTCTGCCACTGTCATACTATAGAAACTTGGGGAAAATCTGGGGTAGGCCAATTGATTACACTGATGAACAACTCCTGGAATATCTGCGATAGGACAGAGTAGTTTCCGCACAACGACAAATGAAGTACATTCGACGGGAAGATGGCTACGTAGCAAAGCATCTTTATGACAACAGTTATCCTGAGATCTTGAGAAGATCTAGAACTACCTGCACGAATCAAACTAGGATTCAGCAGCTTCCCCATACAAGAACATTGCGAGGCACCCACTTAATGCTACAACTGCCAATGCTATATGGCCACCCAGCACACAACTGCCGCAGCTCTGGTCGTTGCAAGATCTGTGTAGGTCCTCACCACCACAAAGAATATCCAACACCCCGTGAACCGCACTGTGCAAACTGTTGTTCACGCCATGTGTTAACCTATGTGGGATTTTAACGAAAACAGTCCGCACATGTAGCTAAACAAAGGAACTTTTTCATAAAAAACCAACTTTGCGCAAACTTCCTCCTCCAAGTGCGGATGTCGTCAAGCCAAGGGACAGTACGTAAACGTTAAATGAAAAAAACAGGGCATAAATATTCAGATCAATATTAAAGAAGGAGACGACAGTATGAACAGTTGACTAAAATAAAGGTCTAATCGGCGAACAATTGTGCCCGACAAAATAAAATACGAGCGTCGAGACATCCAGAAGGCGGGCGACGATTTGGCGGCGTAACAGTAAGCGAGAGCAAGACTGACTCGACAAGGTCCCACTCAGCTCCTTATCTAGTGTGCGCCACTATCTCGAAAATAAGGCAAAGAAGGTTCGAGCGTCGCGCGCTCGGGGTGGGAATGAACAGGCACGTCCGGATCAAGAATAAACGCGAATCTTCTAGACATCAATGACCTAGCTTTGTTTTCTCGGTCATGCGGGCGGCAATATCCTACAGAAAATTGTGTTCCTGTTCTAAACATAGACGAACAGTCTTAACTGACTGGTCTAAGTATGGGTCACTGAAGAATGGTACAATGATAAACATGAAGACTCTAGATGATTTAGTTTCCGGGATAAAAAAAAAACCTATAAACATCATCACAGACATTAGTTATCCTCCAAGGATATCTGGGAGTGAATCCCGCGTACCAGAAGCTACGCGCTCAACGACGTCGGGCGCAACGAAAAGCTCGAAGGAGTAAAATGCTTGAAGATCAACGAAAGTCAGACAAATTCAAACAAAAACCAAACGCGAGCTCGAATATTGGGGAAAACGCCGATGGATCAGTTTTTGGCATTCAATATTACCAAACGCCCCAACGGTACAGGCGTGGCGCATAGTTCGCTCATTAAATTCACCAGTATTACAACGTCAACCATTGCGCGCGCTGGCACTTCATCGAGAGAATTTTGCAGAGTGGTCACACATCAAATATCAGCGTCCATAACAAACACGACTAAGAAGACAGCATGCCCATTACCAACAGATTATAACTGTAGCATGAATCGGCCATTCAACCAAAGGGAGCTTAAATGGGCATTGAAAACACTTCGCCGAAAAAGGAACCAAAAGGATCACCCTGGCTGTAATAGGGAATGTTGGCAAAGAAGCTGTGTCTTTCCTATTCGATATATATAATCGATGCTGGGTTAGTGGTCGCATATCCTTGGTCTGTAAAAAAGCTGTTTTAGTACCCGTACTAAATCCTAAAAACTCTTTTTGAAGCACCTAATATTATTGACCTGTGAGCCTCACAAGTGTACTAATGAAGGCGATGGAACATATGGTTTTCCAACGACTAAATTGGTGGTGAGACTCCAGCGGAATATTAGCTTTCCAAATGACCGGCTTTAGACAAATTATGTCGGCCATGAATTCTGTTTTCAATCTCGTGACCTGTGTAAAACACGAGCGCAGTATTCACAAAGTGACAGTGGCAGTATTTCTCGACATACAACGCGCATTCGACAATACTGTCAGTCACCATCACATAATTAAACAGGTACAACGACTAGAAGTAGTTCACCGCCTAATCAGTTGGATGAGCGATTTTCTTCATGATCGGTAGGTATATGCACGAACACCCAATGGATTTACATCTAAGCATTGCGTTTCACAAGGACTACCCCAAGTAAGTGTATTAAGTCTCACATTGTTTAAAGTTATCTTAACAGAACTCCCTAGTTTATTACCAGATAATGTTTAAATTTTTATGTATCCTGATGACATCTCTATTTGGTCATCAGACCCTATACGTCAATACCATTCAGACTCGTCTCCATACTTCACTTTTAATAATCGAACAATTTCTGATTGAAGGAGATATATCGATTTCTACTAAAAGTCTGCGGTTCTTCTATTTACACGGCGACGTCTTGTTAGCCTTGAACTCACTCTTGGTGGGCAACCTCTGCCCTTAGTAAAACCACATAGCTCCCTCGGAGTATATATCGACCGAAACTTGTCTTGGACAGCTCATATGAAATATTTAGAAGGAAAGATAGCGCCATGCGTAAATATCGGGCGTTGTTCCTTAGGAACAAGATGGGGTGGTTCTGCGAAGGCACTTCTAACTCTTCACGGCGGTTACACGGTCAATACCATACTCACTTCCAGCACTGTGTGGGCTCTCCTTTACTCTTGAAACACGGCTAAACCATCTTGTAGCCCGCAGTAGACACATTTTTAAGGAGTACCACGAGCGACAGCTTCCTTGGTAATTACGGAAGCTCGCGCTTTCACGATACCAATCTTACGTGGACGGGAAACTCTTTGCCATTTCTTCCGTCTTCTGACTCGCTATCACGATCATCCACTCGTCGCAACTATTCGTCGTAGGACCCCTTCCAGCGCACATGAGATAATGATGGCTAATACTGGCATCATTCTCACAAGGTTTGCGCCCCCATTTGAATCACCGCTTTGAACATATAACTGCGGAAATATTCCTACATCAGTACCTGTTATACTCACACTTTCCATACTTGATAAATGCTCCGACTGGTATTACTGCAGTTTACACGGATGGGTCAACCAACGATTTATCCTCGACGACAGCCTTCGTAATTCCATCTTTAAAAGTCGAGAAAAGTTTTTTTTTACTTCCACACGACAAGCTCAACTAATACGAAACTATTTTCTATGTTGCAAGCGATTTTATACATTGCACAAAAACAGATACTGTATTTTCCGGGCTAGAGTCCGCACCCAGTGTATAGTCCACAGGGTAAAACTTGGGGTCAAAAATAAAAGTTTTTGCTTAGGTAGTCCACGCCTGGCCCATATAGTCCACACGCCGTGCATTCCGCGCCTGGTGCTTATGTCGACACGAAAATATTTTCCTACACGGTACACCTTGAAAAATGTCTGCTTTTTAGAGCGCAGCTCTTAGGGGCCCGTTCCCGGCTTGAGCGACGTCGGCGTCGGCGTAACCAAGGTCACCCCAAGCTCACGCGGCCCCCCAAGGTCATCCTAAGGTCACGTGACCCCAAGGTTACCCAAGGTCACGTGACCCCTCCCCAGGGTCACGTGACCCCAAAGTCACGTGACCCCCCAAGGTCACGTGACCTCCCCCAAAGTCACGTGACCCCCCCCCCGCCGAGGTCACGTGACCTCTCCGATGACGTCGTCGTCACTGATGACGTCACCGGCATCCGCATCGTCATCGTCATCATCACTGATGACGCCATCAGTGACGCTAATGATGACGTCACCGGCATCCGCATCGTCATCGTCATCATCACTGGTGACGTCATCAGTGACGTCACTGATGACGTCACCGGCATCCGCATCGTCATCGTCATCACGGATGACGTCATCAGTGACGTCACTGACGACGTCACCGACATCCGCATCGTCATTGTCATCATCGCTGATGACGTCATCGGAGTCCGCATCGTCATCGTCACTGATGACATCATCGGCATCGTCACGTGACCCCCCAAGGTCACGTGACGATGCCCCGATTCTTGGGCATCGTCACGTGCCTCGACCTTGGGGGTCACGTGACCCCCCAAGGTCACGTGACCCCCCCCCCCAGGTCACTTCACCACCCCCCCAGTACCCCTCCCTCCTCCTCCTCAAGAGCTGCGCTCTAACTCGGTGTTACAGGGAGTTGTAAACGGCTTTCACTTTTAGAGCGCCGCTCTTAGGGGCCCGTTCCCGGCTTGAGCGGCGTCGGCGTCGCCGTCGGCGTTGGCGTAACCAAGGTCACCCCAAGGTTACGCGACCCCCCCAAGGTCATCCCAAGGTCACGTGACCCCCAGAGGTCACGTGACTCCTCCCTCGTGACCCGTCCCCCAGGGTCACGTGACCCCCAAGGTCACGTGACACCCCCCAGGTCACGTGACACCCCCCCCCCCCCGAAGTCACGTGACCCCCCCCCCCCCCCGAGGTCACGTGACTACTTCCATGGTCACGTGACCCCCCGCTGAGGTCATGTGACCTCCCCGATGACGTCATCGTCACTGATGACGTCACCGGCATCCGCATCGTCATCATCACTGATGACGTCATCAGTGACGTCAATGATGACGTCACCGTCATCCGCATCGTCATCGTCACGGATGACGTCATCAGTGACGTCACTGATGACGTCAGCGACATCCGCATCGTCATTGTCATCATCGCTGATGACGTCATCGGAGTCCGCATCGTCATCGTCACTGATGACATCATCGGCATCGGCACGTGACCCCCAAGATCACGTGACCGCCCAAGGTCACGTGACCCCCCAGGTCACTTCACCCCCCCCCCCCAGTACCCTTCCCTCCTCCTCCTCAAGAGCTGCGCTCTAATTCGGTGTTACAGGGAGTTGTAAACGGCTTTCACTTTTTTAGATCAGGAAGAAGCTTGTATTATATTTAAATCACCACTAACAAACTATTTCATTCACAATATCCGTCACGTCTCGTAATAATATACGATCTTGTAAAACAATACTCCTGTAAATTCCGCACGCGCAGATAGTCCGCACAGCCTAAAATTTCAACTTTTAAATATGTATAGTTCGCGGACTATAGCCAGAAAAATACGGTACTGCCAGTTGGATTGTTTGCACAGACTTTATGGCTGCTTTGAACATGATAAAATACAAAGCGCCTACAAGTTCCTTTGTTGCCATCAATATTTCCTTTCATACTTCGAGAGCTATTGAAACAGGAAAATCAAATTATATTTCAGTGGATTATTGGACACTGGTATCCAAGGAAACGAAGCGGTTGATCTGGCAGCCACAAACACTCACAATCTGGACACTACACTGTTAGCAAAAATAACACGCCCAGACGTGTAAACCGTTGTCCCATAGCGGACACGTCGAAACGTGTTCGTTTTACACGCAGCCATCTGTGTTTTTCGTCTACACATGAGGTGCTGTGTAAACTTAACACGATACACCGTGTTTTTCTTCCGCTAAGCACGGTTCAGCGTGTTGGCTGAGCGTGCTCATAAAACATGGCGGCCAGCAGCCGAGAACAGGCGAGGGACGAGCCCAGCAAGCCGCGCGCCTTTCGGCTGAATTGAAAGCACACAGGACGGCGTTTGTTCTCCTTCGATGTCTTTTATACACACTAAACAGTCTCCAAGCGGCGGACGTAGCTACGCGCAAAAATACGTACGTGCGTCGTCGGCGGTCGGCGGCGTCGGTAGCTACGGTAGCTACGATCGAGCCGCTAGACAGAAAAGCGAACTTAAATGGACAAATAACTCGAGCAAACTATTTGAAATCGGGCGGTAACTTCCGCCACCTAGCGGGATTTCTAGCAGTCTATAAAAAAAGTTTGTTAATATGCTACGAGCCTACGACCGATCACAAGTAGACACAACCCCTACATACATCACGCACAACACCAATACCACGCATTACACATCACCGACATATACACAAACACAACACCCGACACTGCGCCCGACACTTCCTACTTAACATGCTTTTCTCTCCGCGGCGTATATAAGCTTGGCATGTGCGGGTGAGCTATTTAGTCGCTGACCGTTACAGATTTATAGAAGAAGACACAAAACACGGCGCAATGGACAGCCGTATGTAAGAACTCTTTGCATTTAAAAAGTATGGAGGCAAAATCTATAATGTTCGTCCGTTGCGAAAGATAACGATGTATTGACAATAAATCCTAAACCGGTCATGAAGAAATTCAAATTTTTGTTATTTTTATGCTAGACCAGTGTTATGAGCAGTCCGACTAGCTTGAATCAGATTTTTTTTAATTATTAAGATTTTATCATTATATAATTAATAATAAACGGAAATGATGCTTGCGCAAAGCATTTTTTTATATATTCTTGTGAAGGACCTGTGCTCAACACTTCACTTCCGCTAGTTGCAGTACAGGAGCAGACGCTTTCACTTTTGGGTCGTGTTGATGCAGTTTGTTGTCGTCTGTCGTGTCGGTGTTGAGTGGAGCGGTGGGGCTCGGGAGTTCGTGGCCGGTGTTATTCGTGATCACTGGTGTAGAACGCTAATGCGTCTTTCTTTCTTTTTTTTTTTTTTTTTTTTACACTGCCACGCTGTTACCATTCCGAACTTTGAATATACACGGGCCCGTAGCTCTGCATTATGCTGAATGGCGAGCTCCTTCTCTGCTGACGTCGCTTTCCTGGTACCACTCGTGGATACTGCAAGCGTTTAAACAGTGTACACCGTCTCGCCTACAACCCCGGTGACGTATTCGACCTGTTGAAACGTTTTGCTTCCGTCATTTTTAAGTACGCAAGGCTGTTATCTCGTTGCTCTGGTTCCGGTTATAAAAGCAAGGCAAAACGCTCGTAGTTCCCGCCCTCAGTACACGTTGGACATCTTCCACACTTTGACACCGGATAACTGAATGAACGAGGATCTACATTCACTTCAGAGGTCACTCTCGCCGCTTCCTCACCGTTTAGCAGCAGGATCAGCTGGCGACAAGCCACGGATGAAAGCATTCGTGGCTTGTGAGCATCAACAGCCCAAGCGCACTCGGTGCCGACGCGGGCGATGCGGGTTTCTGTCAACGGGGAGGCCAGCACAAACCGTGACCGTTCCAGCTCTTCGTCATGGCACGGTGTTGCAGAGAGCAGAGTAAAATACAACTACACGGACCACCGAAGCAAACGCACTGCTATTGTAAATCTTGGCTTGTGATTGCGCCTTTGTAGATCATCTTATTCGTTTTACTGGAGAGACGCAAACGACAGGCATAACAAAATCGCTTGCATACTCCGCATACCTCGCAAAAGCATTTATTTACCCAGTCACCTTACGAAAAGCGCGAAACACGGAGTCCGCACCGTCCTAAGCTTCTTCTGTTTTTTACCTGCTTTAGAGCAGTTTGTACCCGCTTTTAGATATGCCTACTGAAACTGAAACAGGGCAGTGCCATAGAAAACAGACAAAGTTGGAAAAGCTTGCTCGCTCTCTCCAATTTCTCAACTCTAAGTGATTGTACCATAGTAAATGCACCAGCGCCTTTCCAAAACAAAGAAAAAGCACTATGTTCACCACGCAAAAAATGGTCTCAGTTCATGCATCTGTGGGCAGGTAGGAAATCTTGCCCCCATTTATTCACACCGCATGATGAGCGCAACAAACTCGCACGAGATTTAAAGGAAAATATCAGTGGTGACTTAAGTTTCCATGAAATTCTGTTACCGGTCGTTTGCAGGACCGAGTCATCTACTCGAGCTGTGTGCGTCGCTGTGCAAACGCAGTCCAACACGAAGCATAAAAACGGCAGCTCTAGGACAACAATCCGGAGTCCATTGTTCAATTTAAACGACGTAATTTTGTTGAAAACACCCACAGCTTTTTACTCACGGTATGCGTCGGTATACTTCCACATTTTGAAACAGAACGAGGGAAGATTTACTTTTAAAAACGCTCGCTGCGTCCTCCCGGACCAGCTGGACCGGATCAGCTGATTACGACGGACTAAACCCACAGCAACCAATTCGCGCTCCGTGTTAGTGTGGCTTTCTACCTCCAAGCACCGCACCACACACCACGGACACTTCAGCTCTTTGTCGCATCGCCGCGTTGCACCAAACAGAACGAGATCGCCGAAGTAAACGCAGCGCTGTCGTGACCCTTGGCTTGTGGTTGCGCACTCGTGGACCCGGTGACACCCTTCGCTTTCCAAGCACACACGACGATTGCGAATGATGCTTTCCGTCGTCCGGGAACATCACAGGGGCACGTCTCCGGTCACGTCTTCGCTACATGTGCTCGCAAACCGAGCACCTTCCAACCTTCTTGCCCAACCAAAAGAATACCGGCGCCATGTTAAACGTGCGTTGTTGCCAGATTTTCTCCGACCAAATAAAAAACAACGAAAGCAAACCGCTTCTAGCTTCCAGCTTACATCGGCGTTACGCCGTGGCCAAATTTTCTCTGTCAGCTCTAACTTAAAGATGACCTACAGATGCAGCAAACACTGGACACCACGGAGCGCCGTAAATTCTGAGGAGGATGCATGGGAAGCGGCGGCCTTCGCTTGCAGTTGGAAGGGTTGAAGCCAAAACGAAACCAACTGCAATGTCGCGTGTTCAGATCAAGGGCACGCTTTTTATAGCCATTGTAACTGTTTAGAACGAGTAATTATACGCCTAACTTTATTTTTGGTGTGTGAGAAACAATTATCAAGACCCCTAATATAAATACAAACAAGGGCGACATAAGGGAAGCCGCATTGCCATTGTCGACCACAAACAATGGCAGCCAGCACGCACGGTAAGCGCGGGGTTCGCCCCGTCTCGCGACATGGCTTTTGGTGCTTATCTGTCTCCGAGACATGTTCCTTTCCGCGGAATTTGACTCCACGGTCCTTTCTAGGTGTGTCCCCAAGCGTTCCGGTGCTTCGGTAGCCGGCAATGCTGCGGTCGTCGCCGGCGGTGGTGCGTGTTTTCGAGGTCGGCTACACGGTTATGCGTGTATGACCGAACGAAAACACGTTTTTTACAACCTCCCATGATTTTTGAACGAATTATCCGTTACTCAACGTGTAAATTTATGGTAATTTGTGTAAATAGCGTGTTTTTCACCCCAAATATTCACCAAATACACGGGACTTGCTAACAGTGTACGACCGCAACTAGTTTCACAAAAGGACATAGATTAATTATGCTGCGAAATTTATCGGGGCGAAAATTCCAAGCAACACGGTTCAGAGACGCTCCCCAAAACTTCCATCTTGAACGGATCGACCCTACGATGAAGTTTTGGATGCCGCGATACATTTCGAGAGTCTCTGAGATCCTGATACACAGATTTTGATTGCATATTCCTTTTGGAAATCATTTTCTTTATAAAATAAGACAAGTTCATTCCCCCATGTGCACCAGGTGTGACGAAATAGAAGATACCAAACACATGCTCATCAACTGCCGACGTTATACAGACGAACGTCACCACCTTCGACAACAAATGTCCAACATCGATAACCGGACATTCTCCCTCTTGACACTCCTACGTCTCTGGAGAGCACTAAGGGCGCAGCAGAATGTGATATTGAAGACTCTCTGATGAACACAAAGCTAAGTGAAAATTATTCACACGGTGGTTTTCATGTGCAGTGCTCTCCTGGCTTAGAGTTGCTGTGCTGCAGCCCATTTCTAGAGGAATCGGGGCATCGTTCAGAAATCGGTCGGTCTGACGACCAAGTGACATTGTGCCTCCTCCTCATATCGAAGACGAGTGCTCGGTCCGGGGACGGTGCTCCCCCACCAGGGATGGGTGATAGTGCTGTGAGGTTTGGCTTTGGGACATTGTACATTATATACGACTATTTTATCGTATATAAGTAACTATTTTAAGTAAGTTATTTATATATATTGTTCATTATTTTAATCTATGGTCTGGGGTATAGCTGGCGCTGGCACTACAGCCGCTAACATCTCCACTTCTACCAAGGTTTTTTTTTTTTTTTTTTTCAAATAAAGATGTATTTTCTTTTTGCGCTCAAGGTGTATTCACACTGGCGATTGAACCGCGTTCGAGAGCGGTTGCCTAAAGATGCAATACAAATTCAGTCGCAGTTGATGTTGAAAAGGAGCGGATCCGCTTCGCGAGCAAGCAGCCCGTTTCGAAGCGGCCGCCGGACTCACCCGAAATATCGCTGTGCTTCCTTGATGGCCATCTCGGCTGGCGCCGGTCCTCCGGGGTCTGCAGGCTGTCCGTCTGCGCCGGCTGATGGGTTCGGCACAGACTGCATCGGTGCACGTTGTCACGTCGCGGATGCCGAGAGCAGCCTTGCAAGTCACGTGTTACAGGTAACCGCGCTACTGGTATCCCCTCACTCTTTTCAGTAACTCACGAATGTATTCGTTAGATCCGGAAACAAGCTACGAGTAATTTCGTTTTTTGTCTACGGTATTGTCTATCAAATTACGTTAGTCGTTATGCTGGACTAAAATAAGTGACATTCTCGATCCCCTTAAATAGTCGCGCACCATAGGGACCTACAAACTTGATAAACGAAGGATAAAAATATTGTCCACTCGCTCTTAAAAAGTTGAATTGCCCCGAAGTTTGCAACTGCGGTTTATCGCTGGCAAATACTGAAATCTAAAGTAACGTTGGTTAGATTTTGGAAGAAACGGTGACGGTATTCTCTTCCGTTTGCTGGACGGTAACGAATCTCGGTGACGCGTTAATTTTCGACATGGTTTTCCGTGGGGGGCACGAGACTGGCACGAAGCATCCGCGAGCGTCGACGCACTGCTACTTTCTGTACCGCGCTTGAGCACGACGACGTCAACTATGTTCGGAACGGGTACGCACTGCGGGGAGATAGCACCCTTGCACGGTGTCACCAGTGTCACTTCCAGCACGAGGGCAAGGACACCGTCGGCCCTCTCGGAACGGAGGCAACCAGCTTGCGACTGATTATGCGCCGAGGCGCCGAGGAGCGCGGCTGCCGTGGGCTCCTATCCGCGGGCTTATCTTCGGGTGGATCTCAGACGGACCTCGCAGCGCGCTTCGGATGCGCCAGAGGGCAGGCTGGAAACGCGGTTGGAATGAGACGTATTCTTCCGAGCTTCGGTAGATGTTCTTGTGAAAAATATCAAAGAAAGTCGAAAGCTTAAAATATGTATATATATGACGAAGCCGAGCCTCTCGGCGAAACTGTCGTAATATATAGACGTTTTCTGCGTACTCTCGTCCCCAGCCACCTACTAGGCGTACCCGGTATGGGCGACGGAAAAATAATCCAACGTTTCAACCTGCAAATAGTAAAAAAATAAAATGGAGGCAAAACGAAAAAGTGTGAGGACTGCGCTTATATCCTAAATACCTTCTATTAACGTGACAAAGTCAAAACAATGTTTTCGCCCATACTGGAAGTGACGTCAATTCAAGAGGGCGGCGCACTTGCAGAAAAGGTCTATACAATAAACTCTCTAGTGGAAGCTCCTCTCACCTCTTTCCACTTTAGTAGTGCGAACGGTGGAGAGGAGGCGACCTCCTTTCCACCGTTCGCTCTACTAAAGTGGAAAGAGGTGGGAGGAGCTTCCACTTCGTTCCTGACCTGTCACCGACTATAGCGTAGGAACTCCGAAAGTACGCATCTTTGACTTGTATATTTTTACTATTAGGAAAGCAAAGGTTTGGTACGAGCATACTAGATCGAACTCGAGGCCTATATTTGGCTGTAAATAGCGCATAGCATATCCGTAAAATATCCGCGCCCTCCTCCCTCAAGCAGTACTCATCCTAGCTTCACTTTTTTGATGGCGTGGTAGGCAAATGCATTTTTCACAGAATTAGACATGTTGAGAGTTGCATCTCGGTAGCAATTGTAAATTATATATATTTTTTAAATGTATGGTTTTATGACAACTGCAAACTCAGTGCGACACTGCCTCGGGGATATAAATAGGCCGTAAGTGTTAGCGACAAAGCATACACTGTCTCCTCTTTTTATTTTTTTTATTTATTTCTTTATGTGCACAAGCCTAGCACACCGTTACCAAGTTTCAACTCGGCGCAGTGCGTCGTCGTGGAATACGGGGAGTCGTCAAGCAATAGGCCATACTGAAACGCAAACGCCTGAGCCTTTGTGCAGCATGGTTTCCAAAAACCGAAAGGTATGTTTAATTATTTTGACGCTTTAACTGCGATATCGCTTCAGCGGCCCTTTGCCTTCTCATTCTAGCGACCGAGAACAAAAGCACTCAAGTCAATAAAAAAAAAAAATATGAAAAGAAAGTTCATGTTTGAACTGTTTCCTTTATTCCTCTGACCTCTCCGCGTGACAGAGTTTACTTCCATAGCAACCGAAGACACGGAACGATAAAAAACAAACAAAACAACAAGTCGAACCATAAGACAACGAACAGAACAACAAGTCTCTTTAAGACTTGCTGTTTTTTTGTTTTGTCTTTTTCTTTTGTGTTTTCGGTTACTATGAAAGTTCTTCACCAGCCGGCTCGCGTTTTGTGCATTTCTAGAAAGATTACCGATGAAAAGAAAAATGTCTTTTAATAACATACGGTATGGCACAAAATCTTTCCTCCAACCGTTTGCCACACACGTTTTCAAATCTAAAAAAAAAAAAAAAAAACTTTGGCGCGGGGACGGTATTTACAGCATTTCTGAAACAACATCGCTCTGTTACTACGCTGCGCAGTTTTTATTACTCGAGGATAACGAACTCGACGGCGGGCGCCCTGCGAACAGCAGTGGGTCGCATGTGGCGTAAAAACTTCTTTTTTACGTTTTTCCTTTTTATTCGCGTAAGAGCGCCGCTTCGGACCTCCGCTTCGTTCTCGCAACTCGTCGCCTGTTTTGCTCAAGTGCCTCGAGCAAGGGCGCGTTTAGGCGCTGACGCCAAGAAAGGTCACCCATAAAACATTTGTTCCCCGTTCACGTCACCCTGTGATTTTTTTTTTTTTTTTTCGTAAAAGATGTTGAAGTTATAGAACTGTCGGCACCTACGTAGAAAATATTCCCTAACATGAAAATAGACGCCACGTATGCCGCGAGCCTATTCTAACATTCGACTCAAACGTCAGCACGCGAGAATTGTATATTTTTAGTCTGTTTCACTCGAAGTGTGAGCGTGGAAGAAGCTTCAAGAGCGAGCTCCCGGCTTTCCGGGTCCCTGACTAGCACGCGCGCTCGTGCAGGCATGCAATCCCTGTTCAGGGAGACATGCTCGCGCTTGTAGCTTCGTCCTCGCTTGCGCTTAAGGTGAGACGGAGTATAGTGAATATTTTTCTCGCGCACTTCGCCTGAAAGTATCTCATAATACAAGCTACGAGCACGAGCGGTGTATGTACGCCCATAGCCTCCTCTATAGACGCTTTACACACGCGCCAGAATACAGCCGCCATTGCTGACCTTCTCTTGTTTTACCGAGATACCGAGCCACTGAAATTGGTGTGGACGAGCCTCCACAAAGGCCAATGCTGGGGAGCAAGACAGAATACAATCTAAGATGTCAATAACCTGGCCTGCTATGGTAATAATGAAATGAAATAAGCGTAATAAGGGGGAACAAAAACTGAAGGTCAGTTATGGCGGCGCCCATGCACAGCTGCTGCAAAGCGTCTATTGGCGACGTGAGCGAACGAGAGTCGATGTGGTCGGCCCATCACAATTGGCCGAATGCTGACTATGACGTCAGCAAAGGATGTCTCATCGACGGAAATAAGAGAAATGTAAGAACTTCAATTTTGACGGTGTTGGCAGTGTTGCTTTGAGAGCGCTATGATTCGAGGCTTCCACCATGCCCATTATAAACACCATCAAACTTGTTGTTCACAAGGTAATGACGTCACGAAAGGTAACCGAACGAGGGCGCCACCGAAACATCTCGCCGCTAATACTGACAAAGCCTGGCAGATCACCACGAGAAGCGGCCGCCGAAGTGGAAAAGGTGGAGCGGCAGAAAACGGATGAGAGGAGAGCCACGTGACTGGCGCCCCGCTGCAACGAGCCGCCGAAACACACTTCTCCCGAGCGAACGAGTGTGTTTCGGGTCCTTGCCGCTGCAAAAGCTGTGCGCTGACGTCCAGGTTCTCCGTGAAATGGCTCTTTGATGCTCTGTGCTACCAGATCCTCGCGCTCCAAATCTGCGACCGGGCACCCTAGGACTCCGTCGTCGAACTGCCAGGCTTTGTGAGTATAAAGGAGGCTATGATCAGTCTTGTACACGTTACTAAAAAAAAGTAATCGATTACAATTACTATTACTCTTGGCTAAAAAGTATTCGATTAGATTACTTGATTACTCGACGGCAAAAGTAATTGGACATTACTTAAAGAAGTAATCGTTACTTTTCCGATTACTTTATTGTGTGAAGACTTACATCTTTAGCGCTCATAACAATGAACTACTTCCAACCAATATTTCACATTTGCACAAGTATTGAAGAAGAAAAACTGGCTCCGTCCTCGTGGCCATTGCACCATCACAATGCGGACACAGGCATAGAATTCGTTTGAAGACGTTTAATGCTTTGGGCGTTCGCCAGTGTGTGTGTGTGTGTGTGGGGGGGGGGGGGGGGGGGGGGAGAGGAGGAGGGGAGGGGAGGGGGAGAGCGGAGGGGGTTCTAGATCTTGTTAAGCTTGAGCAAGGGCTGTCGCTCAAAGTTTGCGTCGCTCATTTCATTATTCACATGTGGATGAGCTCGCATGTTATACAAAAGAGCAGCAGCTCCAGGATTTGAAACGGATCATGTGTAGTATCCATTAGCCGGAAGAGATTGCCGCGACCACTTCTCAACTCGAAACATTGCTTGTCACAAAGACCACGTAGGGGAAATGGGGAAATATTTCAACTGCCTTTGTTATATTTTGCATTCGCTTTAGGCATTCTTCGGTTCTGGTTCTCCTACGGGCTGCGAGTAGGTACCCTAAGCAGGATTCTTTTATATTTTTATTTCTGTGTGTGTGTGCGTGAGTTTGAACGAAGGACTCACAAAGCTACATTCTGCTTCCTCAAACTTCGCCCTGAATGGCCTTTGTCACGCACTGTGGCTTCCCTGGGGCTTCCTACTCCCAGTCCCAGCTCGAAAGAAGAAAAAAACGGATATTCCACAGAAACTGTACATAGAAAGAGATTCACCTCGTTCCCTACAGCTCCGCAAAAATCTTTCTTTTTTCCTTTCGAAAAAAGAAAAACAAATTTTATTTTTGTCAGATCATAAAAAAAGGCGTGTGCCGGGGGGGGGGGGTCCCGTGGACTAAATGTAACGGTTACAAGTAATTTTATTACTTCAAAAAGTAATCAGATTACTCTTGTGATTACTGCATAAGAAAAGTAATCAACTGATTACAAAATTACTCCAAAAAGTAATCGATTACAAGTAATTTGATTACTTGTAATGCGTACGGTACAAGTCTGGCTATGATACACCATTCCAATGTATAAAAGTCCTCAGCCCAGCACGCGCATGTTCGTTGCTTCGGAAAGCGAGAAAATCACGCGCCATACGCAACAACGCTAAACATGGAACCGACCAGGAGCCCTCTTTTAGAAAGGCCTACAGGAAGGGGTTTCGAATTTATTTGACAAACTCAGAGCTACAGAAGCTTATGAAACTGTACCGCCTAACGCTGCCACGTTGCCTATCAACCTGTTTAAAACTTATGTGGCTGTGCGCTTATTTACTTCTTGTCGACCGACAAACTACGCAGCAGAGGTATTATGCACGGATGCACCCTGCTGTAAACGCCTGTGAAAATCGGTATTAATTTTGCAGTCCTAGAGGGGACAATATTGAACAAAATCTATGCAACAAATCAGAACTCTCATTCCTGTGAATTGGAGTTGTAGATATTTCCCAAGAAACAATACCCTAAAAGAATAAAAAAAGATACGTTGATTTATGTTTTGTGTTTAGAGTTCCACCGGCGGAACAAACAGACAAATGCCTCTTTTTTTTTGCTTTCTTTTTTACTATTTGTCAACAAAAGATAGCTTTAGCTCAGAATGGAAGCTTGCGCGTGTTAGTAAGGAATGATTATTTAAAACAGACGAGAAAGTCTGTTTGCTGTCTGGCTTTCAAATCGATCCCCCTCCTGTTCAGAAATATTTTTGTGTGGCCGGTTAATGACGCTTTAGACTTTATGAAAGGCTGCTAAGAACGTGTGTTTAGTGATAAATATATAACAGAAAGGGTTGGGCTGTCGCGAACATTATGTGTTTGGTTCGCGAGCAGTGCTTGTCATTTGTCTCGTTGGCAAAAGGAAACATTGGTCGTGGGTCGGTTTATACAACCTTGAAGTTAGTCTGCCTTCAGCGAGCGACGTGTCACTCACCTGTAGATGAGCAATTTAACCGGTGCTGTACAAAGCCAAGACTGGGGTCTTTAACGTGCACTCGGCAGTAGTGATACGCTACCGCACGCCGGTACGATGTTCATCCAGATCCAAACGGGCAGGGGTGGGGATTGAACCCGGGATCCCAGAACCCAGGGATCTTGGGTTCAATCCCCACCCCTGCCCGTTTCGATCTGGATGAGCATCGTGCCGGCGTGCGGTCGTGTATCACTACTGCGTGGTGCACGTTAAAGACCCCAGGTTAGCGGTTGTATTGCACTTGCTAAATTTCCCATCTACAGCTGGGAGACAGGTCGCCCGTTGAGGCAGGCTGAGTTCTAGGCTGAATGAACATAATGATGAGTTGGGCCTGTTGGTTCATTGTACCGAAAGAAAAGCGCCAAAAACTGGGACAGAGTAAAAAAGACGACAACACAAGGGGCACTCGCAACTGAGTTTAAAACACTGTCTAAAATACACTTTGAAACACCCCATGTCATTTTCCACGTCCCCACTGTTTATCTAAATATAGGCGCTCTTTGTCTGTCAGGTTCAAGGAATGCTCACTGGTACACTTATCTGCACCCTTTGCTTTTATGACATACGCTTCATGGATTTCACTGGTATTATTTTTGCCGTGACGCCCCAGTATAGCAATGCCATTGAATACTGGTGTACACACACATCGGCTGCAATGCACTGACAAATACTCAGCCAAACATAGTTGTCTCGAGCTTGTCCGCTCGTGCTTCTCGTGTGCCTCGGGCTACCGCTTCTTTTCTCGTCGGGTTTGAAGACCATGCTTTGCGTCCGCCGCTGCAAAAGCTGTCCGTGAATTCCAGACTCCCCGAGAAATGCTCTGTGCTGCCAGATCCTCGCTCTCCAAATCTGTGACCGGACACTCTACTGGGTGATTCAAGGAGCGGCCAGGCTTTTTAAATTGACCGCAAAATTCGGTTTCTTAACCTTGTGCGCTACGACTTTGTGCAGCATTGCCCACAGATGGTGCATTTTTTTTTTTTTTTTGTAATATTTGCAAGCAGCGAACTTATTTGAGGAAAAAGTAAAGAAAGAAAGAGGCTTAGCTCCTATGGAAACGTAGCGAAGCCACCAATCTTCAAACAATACGGCGCCGTTTGTCACGGGTGACAAGAGATGGCGCAAGTGGTCGCGACGCCAGCGTAGGGTGCAGGGCGGTGGTAACGCTTGAGGCGTGCAACATGAACGGTGTCAGTTTGTTATGAGCGATGGTGAAACCGGGGCGACCCCGTAGTTGGTCGCGGAGATTCAGCGAAGTATTTGGTATGGCCCCTTGAACTTTTTGAGCAGCTTATCGCACTTGCCTGGCACTCGAGACGGTGTCCATAACAGTACCTCTTCACCCACTGTGTACTCAACCGGAGTATGAGTGTCGGAATAGCGGAGAACTTGCTCTTGTGGACACCTTAATGTGTAAATGCGCGAAAGTTGGCGAGCTTTTTCCGCATGACATATCTTCAGCGTAACTATCCAGGGATGTGTCATCAAGGTAGGGCAAGAGGGTGTCCACCGTTGACACGGGTTCACGAGATAATATGAAGAATAGTTGGTGGTAGCTTGGCGACCAGTGTTGTATGCGTATGTGACATATAGGCAGAATGGTGTCCCATTTGTCGTGGTCCTCTGCGATGTACATAGAGATCATGTCGGTCAATGTATGATTTAGGCGTTCGACGAGGCCGTTTGTTTGAGGGTGGTAAGCGCTTGTGATATGATGGACAGAGCTTGTGAGGCCGCAAAGCTCATTGAGGTCTTTGGCGACGAAGGGAGTGCCGCAGTCGGTAATTATGGCTTGCGGGGCTCCGTGCCGATGGAGTGCAGGAAGAAGTCAGCGACTTCAAAGGCTGTAGCGGCTGACACTGCTTTAGTTTCAGCGTATCGGGTAAAGTAGCCGATGGACACTATTATCCATCCGTGGTTCTGTGCTGAGCAGGAAAAAGGGCCTAAGAAATCGATACCAATGCTTTAAAAGGGATGATTTGGTGGGGGAATGGGTCTCAGGACTCCAACAGGCTTGTTTTTTTTTTTTTTCTTTTTTTTTTCTTTGTTTGGCACTGGTGGCATGCCCTGACACATTGGTTAATTGAGCGGTGCATACCATTTCAGAAGTAGTTTGTGCGTGTTCTGAAGTACGTCTTGGCGAATCCTAGATGACCAGAGGTTGGGTCATCGTGATTTGCTTTTATAATTTCTTTTTGGAGACGGCGGGGGCTCATAATTTATTCTGTAGAGGACGCCCTTGTGAAGTTGGAAGAGCCGGGCGCGACGCTTGATGCGTGGGGTGGTGGAAGCCGGGCTGATTCCTTGAAGATAGTGTATTAGTGGTCATAGTGCACCATCTTTCAGCTAACAGGAATGTATATTGACGGCATCTAGCGTGGTAGCGGCAGTAATATAGAGTGCAGAGGAATCCTTCGGACGAGGTATGTTAGAAGGGAGTGGACATCGGGATAAACTGTCAGCATCAAGATGTTTTCTGCCTGATTTGTATACAGCTGTAAAATCAAATCTGTAGTTTCAGGGACCATCGGCCAAGTCGTCCCGGGGGATCCTTGAGAGTAGCTAACCAGCAAAGTGCGTGGTGATCTGTTACTATCCGGAAGGAAGAGCCGTAGAGGTATGGCCCAAAATTTGAGATTGCCCAAATGATGGCCAAGCGGTCTTTTGTTGTGGTAGAAAAGTTTCTTTCAGACTTGGTAAGAGTACGGCTTGCATATGCGATGACGCACTGCGTGTCGTTGATGACTTGAGCGAGGACAGCCCCGATGCCATGGCCGCTGGCGTCTGTTCTTATTTCAGTACCGCACCTTTAATGAAATGTCCGAGGATAGGAGCGGATGTTTGAGTTTTCTTGAATGTAGCAAAAGAATCTTGCTGTGTCAGAGTCCAGTTGAAGGGAACCCCAGTACGGATCAGCTGGTTAAGTGGTTCGGCAATGTCTGAGAAAGCCCGTACAAACTTGCGAAAATATGTGCATAGACCGAGAAACCTCTGCACATCTTTTACTTTTTTCGAGACTGGAAATTCGGATACTGCCTGTATTGTTTGAGGATCCGGGCGTACTCCGTAAGAATTAACGAGATGGCCGAAAACACGAATTTCGCGGGCGCCAAAAGTGCACTTCTTGGAGTTTAGTTGCAACCCAGTAGCATGGAAACAGTCAAGGACCTGACGGAGGCTCTGTAAGTGGTCGGTGAACGTGGTTGAAAAGACAACATCATCAAGATAACACAAGCATATGTTCCACGTTAGTCCTCCCAGCAAGGAGTCCATCATGCGCTCGAAGGTTGCAGGCGCATTACACATGCCGAAAGGCATTACGGTGAATTGATAAAGACCTTGGAATGTGATGAAAGCAGTCTTGGGTTTATCGGTATAGGCAAGCGGAATTTGCCAATAGCCACTGCGCAGGTCCATTGATGAGAAATAAGAGGAGCCTTGTAGGGTATCGAGCGTGTCATCAATTCTGGGTAGCGGATAGACATATTTTCGGGTGACTTTGTTGAGTTTGCGATAATCAACACAAAGGCGCCAGGAGCGGTCTTTCTTTTTCACTAGCACAACCGGAGAGGACCACGGGCTGGATGATGGCTCGATAACGTTTTTTTTTTAAGCATGTCATTGAATGATTCGACCCTATATGGTCTACTCTGAACGGGTGGTGAGTCACCAGTGTCAATGTGATGCTGTACAATTGGTGTGCGTGGCAGTGTATCAGTGCCGAAGTCAAACGTATCACAGTACCTCGTCAGGAGTTGAGCTAAACTTCTCTTCTGTTGTGTCGGCAGGTTCGGGTCTATCATGCTTGTGATTTGTTGAAAGAAATCGGTGGAGATCGTGGGAGCAGGACTTAATAATGTGTTAGACAGCGTTGTGAAATTGTCTTCTGTATTGGCGTTGAAGTTAGCAATACGGCTATGACGAGGAAGGATTTGGGGCTGGGACGAGGCGTTAGTGATCCATACATGAAGTTTGCCTTTTGTTACTGATGCAAGAGAATAGTGAATTATAACACCTTTTTGGACAAAAGTAGTGGCAAGTGGCTCGATAAGACTGAATGATGTTTCGAGAATCTTGCTTGGGATAAGGACAGCTGCAACGGCCGTCTTCGGTGGTAAGACCAAATCCTCTTTAAGTTGGAGGACAGCGAGAGTCGAATTGGAGGGGAGGGTGGGCATAGTCAGAATCCGTCAGGTGAAGTTCACGGCTGCCACAATTAATAAATGCGTCAGCGGACAACAAAAAGTTCCATCCTAGGATGACGTTGGCGGTGCAGCTGCTGAGCACTGTAAATATTACGGTGTGATTACTTTGACCAATGCGGGTACAATAACCAAGCGGTTGAACAAGGTCACCGTTTCCCATACGCAGCAAGTGTACGACGGTTGGAGGTGTGAGCACCCGATGCAAGTGAGAGCGAACACGCTCTGATAAACACGACTTATAAGCTCCCGTGTTGACTAACGCGTTAAATCTGTGTCCTCCAATTTCCATCGTAATAGTCGACGGGGTTACGGCAGGAGGATTTGCGGCGTATCGAGTAAGTGCAGCCTGACCCCCGGTGTCGATGCAGGCTGCTCTATTCAGTTTGACGGCGGCGTAGTCGATGGTGCGGCGTCGTTGAGGGGTGATATAGAGCGGCGACGAACTGGATAAGGGGAAAAGGATCGGCCACGGCGGTTCTGGGATGCGAAGATGGGACTCTGGAAGCGGCGGGCGGAGGGACGGTCGTTGTCTTCAGAGGTCGGTGAACGGCGTGTTGGGAAGCGAGGGGTGTGGTTCGGCTTTCCGGAAATGCGGCGCTGTCGTCAGGACCGTTAGTGCGGAGAGTACGGCTGAATGTAGAACAGTGGTAGCCAGCGTCATACAGCCGCCGACGGCAGTAGCGCAGAATGTGGCCAGGTGTATGGCAATAGTGGCATACAGGTTGCTGATCCTCGGTCCTCCAGATGTTTGCTCTGCGTCGCGGTTGCTTTCGTTGAGCTGGCGGGTGCGTAGTGAGGAACGTCTGATAGGCGCAGAGCGAGGTGACTGCGGGTGCCGCTGGAGAGTAAGCCGGTGACGTGGTCGTCAAGAGGTGCAATGCAGCACGCATCACGTTCTGGATCGCAGTTCAAAGACTTTAGAGTTCTCCGTGGGACTGCAGACCATCGTGAGCTGTCCGTAGCTGCGCCTTGAATTCGTGCAGCTCCTCTCGAATAATGGTGCGTATCAATATAGTCAGACTGTTGTCCATTGGAATGCTGTGGGCCACTTCGCGAAGGCGGTCAAAAGGGCGTTTTAAAATTCGTGCGCCGTCGAGTTCTCCGTATTTCCTGCCTCCTGCAACAAGGATGGTGACGGTTGCAGGGGACTTCGGGGCGACAATCGAGAAAAGCTTGTATGACAGTCCTTTCAGCAAATGACGGACCTTGTCGTCCGCGTCATCTGAGGGTCTACTCTCCGGCAGAGGCGTAGAACTTCCTCGATGTAAACGGTAGCGGACTGGTCTTTAATTTGGTAGCGTCGAAGCAGTTGGTCCCTGGCCTGCTGTTTCCGATGTTCTGGTTTGCCGAACCTTTCGGCAAACGGGGCCTTGAACCCATCCCAGGAGTTTATGGTGTCCTCGTGGTTGTCGAACCAACAGAGCGCCGTGGCTTTCAGAAAAAAACACGACAATGGCCCGTTTGAAGGAATCTTCCCAGTTGTGGTGACTCACCCGTTCATATTTCTTAAGCCAATCATCGATGTCCTCATCTGAAGTTCCTGAGAATGTTGGAAAATCCCGCTGGCGGTGTTTCACAGTAAGGGCAAGGGTGGTCCGCTGCGTGATGGGTCGGTTGGTGTCGTTCCCATTTTCTTCGGGCATAGTTATACTCCGTTTCACCTTATGTTGTACCGCAACGAAGGCTAGAAGCGCGAGCTCATAGTGTTGGCAGCTGCCCTTGGTGCACGAGAGCTTGTGCTGCCGAGATGTGCCCTAGAGCAAGGAGCTCGCGCTTGCAGCCTTTCCTGCTGTACAACACAAGGTGAAACAGAGTATAGTCGCACGGTTCGGCCACTGCGGAGCTCCAGGATGTTAGCGAGAGGTGAGGAAGTTGTTCGCACCTCCACTAACCTGTAAGACTTGAGAAGGGTCGATTTAATGGGTTGATTATTGACTGAACGATGGCGGTCTCGGGCGAACTGACTTCTTCATCCACTTCGTTCACTACGGTATATATATATATATATATATATATATATATATATATATATATATATATATATATATATATATATATATATATATATATATATATATATATATATATATATATATATATATATATATATATATAAAACTAAGAAGAAAAAACCCTTAGTGAAAAAAACAGCAACAACGGACGATTTAATCTTCGACGTTTCGGCCGGAGTCCGGCCTTCGTCAGGAAGACTATATATATATCTATATATATATTAACTCCAACAACCGTCTCAAGTGCGTTTTTCTGCCATTATATATATATATATATATATATATATATATATATATATATATATATATATATATATATATATATATTTATGGCAGAAAAACGCACTTGAGACGGTTGTTGGAGTTTTTAAAACCTATTATTCGTAAAGTTCGTCGACGTTTCGGCCTGAGGCAGACCTTTTTCAAGACTGGCTCAGGCCGAAACGTTGACAAACTTTACGAATAATATGTTTTAAAAACTCCAACAAGCGTCTCAAGTGCCTTTTTCTGCCGCATATACTTTTCGTCATCCTGCGCTACGTTTTCTGTCTCTATCTCTCTCTCTTTATATATATATAGAGAGAGAGAGAGAGTTCACTATATATATATATATATAGAGAGAGAGAGAGAGAGAGAGAAATATTGAATGAAGAGGGGAGAAGGTGATTATTGAATTTATTGCATCAAAGCTAGGGAAAGGAAAAGAGAGCTGGCGAAAAATTGGGCCACGAGCGGGGATTGAGCCCTCAACCTTCGCCTGTCCGGGGCGACGCCTTAACCGATTAGACGATCCCGGCCACTGGTTTCGGCGGACTCAATTTCTGACCAGCTCTCTGTGTACTGTTTAGTTTCAAATTCGCTTAACTTGGTAGACGACAGACAACGCACCGATCAGCGTGCGTGGTTCAATCTGCCGGCTCATCGATCACAACCAAACTCGGAAAAAGCAGCTATCGAAATCTTCGTTTTCACTTGACTGCTACACTCGTTTTCCCTCCAGTGAAACGCGGACCCTGTCGCTCTCGATCTGCTATTCTCCATCCGTATAAACAAGCCACTTATGAGCTAGCAAGTAGTCGTCACTCTACATGTGGTACTAGAGGAACAAGCACTCAAGACCTTTTTTCGTGATTCTTCCCTATCCAAGAAATCGAAAGCACGCGCCCGTGTGTTGTGGAGTAAGAGGGCTTTCAAATGCGTGATGAAACGAAACCATTTACTGAGGCTTCACCACACTAAGGAACACTGGAGTACAATTAAGTAATATTCGGACTTTTGTCAATTAACCTCGTTCGCCACCGCGCTGACAAAACGTGTCCGCGAAAGCCGCCAGAGACGGGGAGAGGCGCAAAGCGACCTGTTGCAGCTGGTTCCCCGTTTTCCCGCGAGGTGCCATTCGTTTTGCTGGAATCGCGAATACAGAAATTTTATGTATTGCCTACGTAGGAGCCACCGCAGGAAAGCGGTATGTCATAAACAACACCGGTTCGACATTTCACAAACTTGTTCGGATGTTTTTTTTTTTTTTCTTGCATTCGTTGCTTTCCCCCTTAGGATAGTTGATCTTTTTGCATAACGCAGAGAGCTTATTAGGGGTTCAAAAGACGACCGGAACGTCGTAACTTTCCGCTACTTTTTTCGAGTTATGATAGACCGCGCGGACGTAAAGGATGACGGCAGGTCTTATTTTTTGGCGTTCACAAACATTTCTTTTGGCACCTCTTAATTTTTAAGGCCCTCTGCAGCTTCAACAGTCGATTTCAGCGGAAAACCTGCTCTCACGAGCCGATCGACCTGCAGAAGGAAGCTCCTTTCCACTTTATCGGACAGAACTTTTTTTTTCTTTTTTTTTTTTTTTAGAGCATCTAGAGGCACGAAGAGGCAATACCTCTTTTTGCTAACTTGAAGTGAGCGGAATTAAAAGGAAGGCATACCTTTCTTGGAGCGGGGTTCATAAGCCTAGCACACATGGTCTTTCAAAAATTTAGTTTTAAAGAAAAAAAAAACTGAAACAAGACCCTCGAGGTCCTGTCACGAGTGAATTTTGAACCAGGAGAGCAGGACGTAAACCTGCCGGTCACTTCAGCCCCCATCTCGTCCGTAATCTCATTCCCTGAGCGGGCGGTGACAAGGTAATCATCGACGTACTTGTATATTTTAAAGAACGCTTTCACCCCCGAGATTTTCAATAATAGTTTGGCCGCAGTGTGCTAGAAAGATGTCGCGCAGAACAGGGGTTCACTCGCGAACCAATGCATATCCCCTGTTTTCGCACAGAAAACCCTCACCAAAAGTGACATATGTGTGGCCAAGATAGAAAGAAAATGTTAAATCAAACTCTCCCCACTTATCCCGCAAGAAGGCCAGTTGCCCGCTGCTCTCAATGCAATTCCTAGCAGTGTTATAAAGAACGGTATACGGAAAGGAAAAAAAGCGATCTCAACGTCTACTTAAAAGGCTTCGCATTTCCCTTTACACCCCTCTTTCAAAAATTCAATCACATTTTCTAAATTCTGAACCAAAAAAAAAATTATCCTGCAGTTTCAGACTCGACAGGTGGGTTCGGAGAGAGGACGATATCTAGACCTGGCCACGTATCTATTTCCGTGAAGGCTGGTTCATACAACCCCGATTTCTGACGCTACGTTACGTAAGCTTACGTACAAGCCACCGGGATATCAGTGCTTCATATCAAGCGTGGCTACCAATTCGAGGAGGTATACCTGGCACGCGACATTCGAGACAGGAATGTTTCGGTGACTTAGACGTAACGTAAGAAAACGGTGCTGTGTGGAGAGTTGAACCGAGGTTAACTGCTTACGTCACGTTACGACGAGCTTTGTGTCCTTGGTTGCCACGGTAACTCACCGTCCTAGCTCGTCGTTAGCGAAACATTCGTGTTTAGAATGTCGCGTGCCAGGCTATCTCCTTCAATTGGTAGCCACGCTTAATACGATACTCAGATTTTCCGGTGACTTGGACATAAGTTTTCGTAACGTAACGTAATGTAAGAAAAAGGGTCTGTGCGAAACAGCCTTTACAATTGCTCTAAAAGGTACGAAAGGTACATCCATTTTATGCTTTTTCGCCATAAAGAACATGTTCAGTAAAAAGTTTCTTACTCGAAATCACCATCCTTTCCAAAAGAGGGAGGGACAGTTGACAGCACAATGCCTTCGCCCTCGCCTTCACCTCCCTCAGAGATCTTTTTTTTTTTTTTTTACCTGCTTGAAGTTCTTAAGGAAGATTTGCTGTGCTTTTTGCGTTTTTAAAATATACAGGTATGTCGATGATTACCTTGTCCTCGCCCGCCCAGGGAATGAGCCTACGGACAAGATGGAGGCTGAAGTGATCGGCACGTTTACGTCCTGCTCTCATGGTTTAAACTTCACTCATGAAAGGACCTCGAAGGGCCTCTTACACGTTTTGGATGTAAAACTAAAATTCTTGGACGACCACCTCTGCTGGACTTATGAACCCCGCTCCAAGAAAGGTGCGTTCCTTTTTAATTCCGCTCACTCCAAGTTGGCAAAAATAGGTATTGCCTCTTCGTGCCTCGGAGCTACTCTGAAAAAAACCCTATCCCGATTAAATGGAAAGGAGCTTCCTCCTATAAGTCGATCGGCTCATGAGAGCAGGTTTTCCGCTGAAATTGATTATTGAAGCTGCAGAGTGGCTTAAAAAAATTTAGAGGTGCCGAAAGAAATGTTTGTGAACGCCAAAAATAAGACCTTCCGTCATCCTTTACATTCACGCGGTCTCTCATAACTTGAAAAAAGTAGCGGAACGTTACGACGTTCCGGTCGACTTTTCAGCCTCTAATAAGCTATCTGTGTTACGCACAAATAATCAGTGTTCCTAAGGAGGAGAGCGACGAATTCAAGAAAAAACATAAGAACAGGTTTGTGGAATGTCGAACCGGTGTTGTTTATGACATACCGCTTTCCTGCGGTAGCTGCTACCGAGGCCAAACAGGCCGCTGTCTGAACGATCGCGCCAGAGAGCCCGCTGCCTCCTTAAAACAGTCACCGCCTGGACATTTGGCTGTGCATTGCAGCCGATGTGTGTGTACACCGTTGTTCAATGCCATTGCTATCCTGGGGCGTCACAGCAAAAAAGACTACCAGGGAAATCCATGAAGCATAGGTTATAAAACAAAGGGTGTGGATACGTGTATCAGTGAACCTTCCTTGACCCTGACAGATAAAAAGTGCTTATTTTTAGATAAACACTTGGCACGTGTAAAATGACGTGGGGTGTTTCATAGTCTATTTAAGACAACGTTTTTCTAAATAAAAACTCAGTTGCGAGTGCGCCTTGTGTTGTCGTTTTCTTTACTCTGTCACAGTTTTTTGGCGTTTTTCTTTCCGTGTATAAACATACACACATACCAATGTTTAGCAGAGGACCCTGGGTTCTGCAGCGCGAGCTTTCACTCCACGTTCTCCGAGTTGGTGTGCGCTAGATCGATCACTCGGCCATCAATCCCCCCTCGTGAAAAGGGCCACAAATGCAAGTCCCTCACTTTTTATCGTGTGAACAGAAATTCGCGTAGCGCGAGTGTAAAAAACAGATCCCTAAATTATATTTAATAATATCGCTTTATGTGAGATCGCTACTGCAGTTTCATAATTTGTAGCAGTAACTTTATTCTTTTTGTTTAGACAAAGCGTACACCTCAACGCTTAGAAAAAATGTGTGTAGATACAGTGAGAAAACGGAGACTACACTAAAAGGCAAATCTATGTTAGAGATGAGGCATCATAACCGACCGGCGTCACGCGCAAGCATGTTTTATTCTTCCTCCTTTGCGCCACAAGTCTCAGGTGTTGGACGACATGATCGAGAAAAAACAAATCCCGGCAACGTCCGAAAATGGGAAATGAAAAAAGAGCAGCACCAACCTGTAGTGGTCCTTGAAGCGTGATCTGGATCCAACGTCAACAGCGGCGTACGCTTGGCGCTGCTGCGCGGGGCTGTAGCGTCCACGGCAAGCAACACAACGCACATCTGTGCTAAAGGCACACCTGATCTCTCCTACAACACTTGCACCTTCTAACAACGCTATAAGCTCCGCGACTGGGATGGTCACGCCATCTGCTACCGCCTCGCGCGTCGGAGCGCGCTTGCTCGGAGCCACGTGGGCTCCGAGATCGCGCAGCCGCTCTTTTGTGAAGCTATAGGTACGTTTATACACCAACTCATGTTTACAAACAAACCGGAGCGCCCGTAGCGCCCCTAGCGGACGCCACCGGCGCCGCGCATGCGCGATGGGGGTGTGGGCAAAAAGCTCGCCGTCGCCCATAAACAAACCATTGAAATACGATGTTGTCGGCGCCGGTGTGAGTCCCCGCGCTCTTTTTCGCGTTGGAATTGTTGATTCTACGTCCTCTTAACAATGTCTGACTACCTGTCCAGCGTCAGCGAAATTAACGAGGCTCGTTACACCGCAAAACTTCGCGTGATTAATCTGATATGCGGCGATTCATTCCGCGGGGACGCCGCAGAACGTACGCTAAAGCCTGATTCACATGATGAGATTTCGCTCGCAATTTTCAGTAGCGACGTCGTTCGGACTGCAAAAGCGTGAACCGTAGCTGAGATGGTCGACGCCGATACTGAAAATCGCAAGCAGAATCTAACCAAGTGAATCAGGCACAACAAGTCGGCGATGGCCAGTGGTAACAAGGATCAACATCTTCTTGTATCTGCTGTCGAGCCTGCTTACCAACCTTCAAACTTAAGTATTTTGAGGCCTGCACTTAATTCTTATCGCAAGTACCGGGCCCACGTTTGGTCTACGGGCCGGTGTCCTCTAAAAGAGCAGACGACAAGCAGAAACGTTTGAAAGAGCAGACGACAGTTCGAACGATCAGGCGACCTTTTGAACTTGAAGACGCACTGAACGTAGTTCGCAGGTGGTCCGTACAACTTGACGGTTTTCCGGCGTTCATTTTGGAACAAAACAAATAAATTTGATGGCCAGTAGTATCCGTGAATTTAACCCAATGCTTCCCGCCCAAGCAATCGTGGCCCGACGGCGTCTGGTTTTCCCTTTTCACTGGACATATCCGCGTTCTCGGACGAACCGAGCGCATGAAAACTGACCTTCAAACCTTTCTCGACACTCTTAGTACAGCCCCAGTCGCAGCATTTTGACGAGAAGGCAAATTTTTCCTTTCAAAATAACGCGGGAATACACGTCTCAAATGGGCACTTCCGCCCACAGCCCCGGACCGAAAGTGCGTCCGACGCGCCACCACCGCGCCGTGACGTAACAGAGATGAGTTCGTGTATACTCCAACGTAACGTCGACGGGCGTGGCGTAGCGCAGCGCGCACAGATACTAGGGAGTTTTCGTAGATCGTTCTGGCGTCTCCGCTACGTCTCCGCTACGTTATCCGCTACGCCTCCGCAACTACTGCGCATGCGCCAATCTAGCGCAGACCTTGCGGAGTTGCGGACGGGGTTGCGAAGGCGCCTTACGAAATAGCGGATCTCGAGATACGCTGGCCGTTCTATTGCGTGTCGTTTTATCTATGTTATTTTATTTATAGACGCTTTACACACGCTCCAAATTACGGCCGCCATTGCTGACCTTCTCTTGTCTTACTGAGATGCCGAGCAACTGAAACGGTAGTTGACGATCCTCTACAAAGGCCGATGCTCTAGAAAAGGACATAGTAGAATCTAATACGGCAATAACCTGGCCTGCTATGGTAATGATGAAGTGAAATAAACGAAATAAGAGGAAACAAAACTGAAGGTCAGTTATGGCGGCGTCCATGCACAGCTGCTCCAAAGCGTCTATACATATATACGCGTATAAATAAAGAACACAACGACGACGACGTTGAGAGGATGACAGACTGGGCGACGGCGGTGCCTCAATCTGAGCCCTTGTGCCTCGGAGGCGGCAGCTTCTACTTTGACTGGGCTACCTCTTTGGAGCCTGATGCTTTGACCGCAGTGGACCCCATAATGTTCCGGAGGCTCCTTCATGCACCGACCGAACGGCGTGCCAGATCCCCCAGCTCGCTTCTCACCCGCCCAACCCGCCTCCACGAAATCTGGACTTCTGCGAATCGGACTGCCATCCTCCCCAATACCAACAATCCATGTCGTCGTCATTATGCATGTATATACTCATGACATTGCGATGTTCATTAGACGCGGCACCGCGGGCCTCCATGGTACGAGCTGCTGCCTTTCCGTGGTGCCGCGGCTCTCCAGAGCCAAATAAATAAAGTCTAAAGACTAAAGACTAAATTCTTTGCTTGTGAACAGTCGGTAGCGCCTTAAAAAAAAGAACAACAGTGCTTCCCCGTTTATAGAATACAAATTCCAAAACTACACATCAGTGAAATAACATAACACCGCTTTGGCGGTTCCGAAACATCAAATACACATCCTCTACTTCCCTCCAACTATAATTTGACAATAAAAGTTGGTCCTCAAGAACTCTGAGCCGCTGCATCTTTGGAAATTGGCGGAGAACGCGTCCACGAACACAAAAGAGCGCGAGAGGACAAAGAGAGGATTAGCTTGGCCGAACTGAATCTGGCTTTAAGCGAAGCGCGATTGCCGCAAGCTGGCAAGATGTGTTACGAAGAATTTATCCAGAAAAAAGATTAACATCGTAAATTAACCATCTGCTGTGTTCGAAAGGAGGCACTCTGATAAAACAAATACGTGGTTGCAGTAATAGTATGCGTTTAATGTTTTATATAGTGGTTTTTACGACCGCTAGTGGCGCTGTCATAATCGCGGTACCGTAGTCTGCAGAGAACGGTCTACGAAACCACTTTTTTGAGTCTCCGCTATGCCTCTGTTAGCGGGTCTCGTAGCATGTAGCGGATAGCATTGCCGAAAGGCCAAAACGATCTACGAAAACTCCCTACTGATTGGTTGCAGATACCGAGTTCCTGGGCGCCAGCCAATTAAAGGCGCGCGCTCTGCGCTACGCTGCGTTCACTGCGCTCAACGTCAGAGTATAAACAGCCCTTAACGTCCATCCCAGGCTCTTGGCTCATTCACCGTCTGCCATTGTTGTGCGGTCGAGTCCGTCCGAACGCCTGCCAAGGACGGCGGCCTTGCTGGCCTGAGGTGCATGTTGCTAAAGCTAGACACATCACGTTACTAAAATGAAGTAACTAAACACGAATACTCGTTGCTCACTCAAAATGTAACCAGGTACGTTTCTCGTAACTAAAATTCAAAAGGAGCCTGTTACCTCAGCTTCAACATAACGCGGTATTTTTTTTTTTCGCTACTCGGAATATGTCATTTTTATTAAGTAGTAGCCGCTTTCAATATTTCTCGTCGTTAATAATCGTTTGCTTTTAACTCGTGCATTCTGGGATAACTGTGGCTATACTGACATACCAACTATTCAGATATATTTTATGGTTGATCTACCGTTTTTTTTTTCAATGTGCCAATTACAGCGCAAGCTGGGGTCAAAACTAGGTTCGGTAGGAGTGCGTCACCCGTTCCCTTCAGAAGTATCTAAGCAGTGTTCATCGTTACATCAGCAAAATGTAACAGAAATATATTACTCGTTTCTTCTGTTAAAATGTATGTAGGACGTTACTTACCAGAAACGTAATCAGGTACAAGTATTTTGTTACCTGTAACGGGTTAAGTACGAGTCTGGTTGAAGCGACGTAGAAGCTCGCAGATGCACATGCTCCGCTGAACAGCGAATATTTGCTTGGGTGAAACAGCGAACAAGATCTACACACAAAAGACAAGCACACAAAAAAACACGTACACTGCGCTGACTAACAACCATCGTGCTAACCACTAGAAACTCAGGTTTGTATTTCTTTCCTTTCTCTGATCATCTTCTTCTTTCAGTTAAACGAAACATCGGAAAAACTCTTGCGCGCTATTTCACCCAAACATGAACAACCAACTCGCCCAAGCCTCCGTCCTCTCAAGAATATTTACATTTTCAAAATGCATTTGCACGGGCGTGTTACTCCGGGGTCGGAAGGTTTTGCCAAGTCGCTGGCTTTGACGAGGCCAAGTCTCGTAGCAAAACATCGGCAATCGTTCTTGAGGCTTCAGGTAGGTATTAAATTTGGTCCTAACAGTAACCTTTAGAATCATTACATAAGCTACGCTTTGAGTATCGACACTTCATCCTTCTTGCGGGGGCGGCCATTTTGTTGCCTAATGCAGGGCGAGAGCTATTGATGATAGTTGCGATTCAGAGCGGCGACTTCCTTAGCTGCACTTACGATGTCGGGAAGCTCAGACGATATCGTTTTGCTTTGTCACTTCCTGTTTTAACATCTTTGAAGGACGAAAAAGCGTTTCCAGCGATCTGAGAAAAGAACTTAAGATAACTGGCATCAATTATTTTAAGCAACAAGGTGGATGATGTGTCGTTCGCGTTGTTTAATCAGACGCGACAACAGCCCATGCGCTGCTCGTGCCGACTCGACTCTGACGCTCGTTCGTGCCATTCTACATTATCACGCTCACCGAGCTCACGCTCTGCCGGTGGCATTCCACGAGCAGCAACTCCTTCGGAACGTCGCACAAAACGACCATAAAACCTTCTCCGAAGCATCCTTCCAGGACGTCATCGACCCAAACGTTATGACGTCCACAGAGTACCAGGCCGCCCACCCGCGGCTTTCCAAATCGGAGCCTGACCCAGATCTGGCGGTGTCCGCCGAGTTCCCACCGCAGGTAAAGTCCCATCCGCCTAGCTTCCGCGAGTCCATCGCGCAGCGAAGCCCCAGCGCGCTGATTGCGTACGTCAGACGCGCCAGCATCGCCACCTTCAAGCACGAACCCACCGAGACCGAAACCGACGCGTCCAAACAGGCCAAATACCATTCCCTCGTCCTCGGGATCCTGCTCTCCATCGCTTCCAGTGCCGTCCTTTCACTCGTCAACGTGATCATCAAGCGCCTGCCGGCCGTCAGCACCCTGGAGGTCCTCACCTTCATGGCGTTCGGCATCTTCATCGGCATCCTTCCAGCAGCTACCGACGACACGGAGCCCTTCGGCTCCCGCCGCGCCCAACCTCTGCTCTTTGTGCGCACGGTGCTGTCGCTGTGCGCCGCCATCCTTCGCCTGCTCAGTCTGTCTCGCCTGTCTGTGGCCGACGCGTCCATTGTGGCCAGCCTGACGCCGCTGATGGTGTCCCTGATGGCGTTCATGTTCCTCTCGGAGCCCTTCCACTGGACGCAAGGCGTGGCGGTCACCTGCTCCATCCTGGGTGTCACATTCGTGGTTAAACCGCCATTCCTGTCCGGCGGCACGTCCTTCACCATCGACCAGTACATCGGCATCGCGTACGGGCTCGGTCACACGGTGCTGAACGGCGTGACCACCGTCTGCATCCGCGCTATCAAGGGCGTGTCCAGGAAGGTAGTGGTCTTCCACTACGGCTGCTTGTCCATGCTCCTTATCTCCGTAATATCCGTAGTCACCGGCCAGATGAAGATCTTCTACGAGGGTTCCCAGATCGGCTATTTGCTGCTCATCTCGCACCTGACCTTCGCCACGCAGATGTTCTTGACCAAGGCGCTGCAGGTGGAGAGCGCCTCCGTGGTGGTCATCATCAAGACGGCGTCGGACGTCATCTTCAGCTTCCTCATGCAGGCAACGTTCCTCAGCCTTTGGCCGGACTCCTTCAGTGTCCTCGGCGGAGGTTTCGTGGTTGGAGGCGTCGCTCTCATAGGCTTCAGGAAGGTCGTCGCGGCCGCGCTGCCCGACTCGCCTGTTAGAACGCGCTTTAAATTCCTCCTCTAGCCACATTCACTCTGTTACTTTTGATTTTGGCATATGTTAATGAGCTACATAAAGCGTATTTTGAAATTATGTACCTTTATTTTTCTTACGAAAAGATTATCTGAATAGTAAATAGACTTTCCACTGACCCGCGATGTCGTGTTTTGAGGTCCTGATAAACCTGAAACTGGGAGGTTATAATGCTTGCACGTGGTGAAATTTCTTGAACAAACTGCAAATTCAAGAATAAACTGAAAATCTGGTAAAATTAAAGACCCTCGATGTGTTGGTTATTTTTGCAAGCAGCGTAAAATGCGCAAGTGCTCGAGGCCCGTGTCTTGAGAGGCCCTTGGAAGCAAATGGCGGCGCAGCACCGAAATGAGCGGCACTTTGAAGCGAATGGCGGCGGAGCACCCGCTCGTGGCACGTGTTCCGGGTTTGCACAACACTGGTTGGTGGCACTTGGGAGCGCAAATTTCATCGAGAGAATTTAGGTAGAACGATCTCGGGGCTGCTTGCTACTCTCAACTTTCAGCTTTAGTGGAACTGTGGTGTGAGAATCCCGCACCCTATAGCTCCTCGATGATCGATTTCAGAATGAAGGTGCTTGCTTTCACTTTTCTGACGTGGAAGTATGAAGTAAGTATAGGTCATTATATGGCTCTGATTTCACAAAACTAGTATAGACCTCTTGCAAAATCGAAACGATACTTGCATCGTAGCGCCGTGCAAAGCATGGTTACCCACGGCCTCCGAACATTTTCGCGCGCTGGCTGTGCTCCTCAGGCCCATTGCATTCCCGCGGCATATACTGTTACTGTATACTGTTACTGCGGGCGCTTGGTGGCGCTCGCAACCACACCCAACTAAAGCCCCTCGATGTGTTTGCGCTCGTCTTGCAAGTAGCGTCAAATGCGCGAGTGCACGAGGCCGATGTCCCCAGCGGCCCTTGGAAGCAAATGGCGGCGCAGCACTGAAATGAACGGGCCTTGGAAGCGAATGGCGGCGGAGCACCCGCTCATCGCACGTGTCTCGAGCGCTTCCACAACAATGGTTGGCGGTACTTGTAAAAAACGCTTTTATCAAGGGGCTTTACACCCAACTAAACCAACAACACAAAGAAGTGGCCGCGAATCATCATCATCACTATTACCGTCGATCTATGGAACTTCGGAGCCGTGCGAAGTGTGCTCCCCGCCTCTCGCCGAGTGGCCTAGCGCATGCCAGCTCGGAGCACCAGGAGCGGAAGCTCGCGTTGCAGAATCCAGGGATCCTGGGTTCAGTCCCCACCCCTGCCAATGTCCCTGCCCATTTCTATCTGGATGAGCATCGTACCGGTGTGCGCTCGTGTATCACTACTGCATGGTGTACGCTAAGGATTCCAGCCAAGCAGTTGTACTGCACTGGCTAAATTGCTCATCTACTGCGAGTGACTCGTCGCAACTTTGAAATGATTGACCAAATACACGCTGTATAAATATTTCACCGCAACACCCAGACCTTTGGCGAGGAAGAAGTTCATCTAAATTTGAAGGTTCATCTTTTCGAAGCGTGAACGAGGTATAAACAAAGGCCCACGATGTTATTTTTACACAAACTTCGCGTTTAATCATGCCAGTAAAAAGCAGGAAGTTGAGGCAATCCAAATAAAAAAGCGTGTCAAAATATAGAGTCGCAATAAATAGCGACAGTGATTTATATCGACTCAGGAGAATCGCGGCCTCGCAGAAGGGCAAGACGCCAATTCCGTAAAGACTCACGGCGCTGCGTTCATCGATGATGAGATGGTACTTCACAGATAATTTTTTTTTAAACAAATGGTGATGATGGTTTGGATGGAGCTTGTGGACCAGGGTGAGTCGTTTATGTTGCGGTTGAAGAGGGTGAAAAGCGTTAAGCTCGCACCTGTCTTCGCGACGGTGGTCTTCGTGGGGCCGCCATGGGCCGCTGACTCTAGCAGGTCGGTCTTGAGCGCCTGGCGAGGGCTCCCTGCGTGCACGGCTTGCAGACGAGCCGCCCAAATTTCTGCAGACGCAGGGAGTCCAGCATCCCCGTGGTGGGTCTCCAGGCGTTGCCGCCACTGTTGGCCGGGCGGCAGTCTTACGGAAAGCTGGCTCTGAAATATCTCTCTCCCAGCTTGAGGTCGAGCTTGTAACCGAACTGTGTGACCACCCTCTCGATCAAAGACATGGTGTGTGCCACTTGTCCGGCCGGCTCTTTGACGATGGGTAGTTAGTATAAAACGTTTATCTGAACCGCTTTAAGGGAAGGGGGAGGCGCATCGTGGCCTGGACCATAGCCTTTTCTATCCTGGCAGAGTGCCCGGTCGCAGATTTGCAGCGCGAGGATCTGGTAGCACAAAGTATTTCTCGAGGAGCCTGTAGTCAACGCACAGCTTTTGCGGCGGCGAGGATTCGAAACATGGTTTTCAAACCCGTCGAGAAAAAAAGCGGTAGCCCGAGGAACGCGAGAAGCACGAGCGGTCATTCCATCGCTCGGGACAAGTGTGTTTCGGCGTCTCACCGCAGCGGGACGCCCGTTACATAACTTTTGTCTGCCGCTCTACATTTTCACATTCGGCGGCCGCGCCTCGGGGAAGGGAATTATATGTGCACTTCTATGCCAGCTTCGTGGATATAGTCCAGAAGCGTGCGTAGTGCTTGGTGTTCGCAACTTTCAGTGATGGTGGTACCGCGCTGTGAGAATCGCGCACCCTAGCTCCTGGATGATTGGCCTCATAATAAATGGACTTGCCTACACCTTCCTGGCGTGAAAAAATAACGTATATAGCAAAACTAGAATTACTTAAGCGTCGCAGACCCATCCTCGTACCGCTGTTCTACGTCGATCATCCAGGTGGCAGCCATTTTTATAGGCACCGCTGCGCCCCCATAGGTCGTGAAAGTTGCGAATTGCTTATCTGGAGGGCCTGGGGGAAAGACCCAATCCTCCATGAATGTTGATGACAGAAAAAATGGCTGCGCTGTCGTAATGGCGTGTGCGTTGGCTCGAGCGGCGGGAATTTAAGACGCCGTGTCGAACGGATGTGTTATATTCTCCGACGTTTTTCAGCATGGAGAAGAGACTGCCACGCAAGCAGGTAGGCACGACCCCCGACGAGGAGATGGATATCGCTTCGCCTATGACCGCATGCCGCAGTCATAAGCGAAGCTCTATCACTGGGAATCTCCGGGAGACCCTTAAACTTCATTCGAAGCTTTTTCGAGGGTCGCACGCACTCGGTTCGCTGCGGACACGAACAAGGTGGGAGGAGGACGAACAGAATTAGTGTCCCACGGGGCTCTGTGATTTCACCAATGTTATTTAACATAGTGATGGCAGCCTTACCGCACCAACTTGAACAGATTGAAGGACTGGGTCTAATGGTTTATGCCGATGACGTGACCATTTGGACGCAGACCGGAGATCTGTACCATCAAAAAGAAACGCTACAAGCAGGCTTGGACGTCATCGAGAATCACCTGCGGAAGGTGGGACTCAGTGCGGCACCGGAGAAGACCAAGTATGTGGTCCTAGTCCCTTTTAAAGAAAGGACAAAAAAGATTGGAGAGAAGATGACCCTGGTGCTGGCTGGGAAAAGGATTCTCCCGTCTCGAGAGGTCAAAGTGCTTGGTCGGGCCTTCGAGGAGACTGGTACAGGGGACATCTGGCTTCGACAAACAAGCAGGCATTGCCACTCGACGCTGGGAGTCATCAGCAGACTATGCAGCGTTAGAGGTGGAGCAACTCTAGAGGTGGCCAAGAACATGGTCAAGGCACTCGTGACATCGCGGGTTTGCTATGGCGCGAGACACTACAATCTAACCAAAGTTCAGTGGGAAAGACTCGAGACACTCAATAGGCATGCGATGAGAGTGCTTACGGGTCTATCTTTTTTTCTAAAAAGATAGAATTAGAGAAATGGGCGCAGCTCAACATCTTACAGGACACGGTCCAGGCCAGGGTCGTGGCGCACGAAGACTTCAACACACAAGGCAAGGAAGACAGATCCTGGGGCTGCTAGGCAACAACCTAGAAGACTTACCAAATCTGCCGGAATGGCTTCCGCCATGGGAAGACATGGCAGACTTCACCGAAAGGAGGCCTCTTAGAGACAAGAAAGGGGACGAAAAAAGGAACGAGCGGATCGCCAAGGCACACCGGAAGATGGTGGAGCACTGGACCGACCCGAGCGATATCCTGGCAGTATACACAGACCACGCAAGAGATGACACACCGACGCCCGCTGGGGCAGCGGCGTTTCTCGCCCCCGCTGCGGGAGTCACGGAATGCTGCCAACTACCCGCAAGAACCACGATCAAGGGAGGAGAGCTCGAAGCCATCCTCCTGGCTTTGAACTTCTTCGCGCATCAACGGCAAGACCTACGCCCAAGGGAACTCAGGCTCTTCACAGACTCCAAGGAGGCAGTGCGAGAGTGTAAGAAAGCCTCCAGCGCAAGCAGGAAGGTCAAGGAAATTAAGAAAATGGCAGCCGAACTACGTCAACTTGGCACCACCATCAAGATAGGTTGGATCCCGGGCCATGCAGGGATCCCTGGCATTGAAAAGGTGCTTCAACTCGCTCGCGCAGTGCTCGTTTCTTTCCGCGAGCGAGGGGGAGCACCCACACCCTCACAACCATACGACCACGGATACGCCACACCCGGTAATGGGAAGACGTTTTGTGATGGCGAAGAATATGATCCTGACGAGGAGAGGATCCTAATCAAGGAGAGAGGTACAGAACAAGATTGTGTGAAGGCCTGCCCCAGACGCCCGACCTTCTACCATGAGGGATCGGAAGAAGGAACCGGGTCCTCCTCACCCGCATCATGGCAGGCGCCACCCGCTCTACCGCATGCATGGCCGCATGGAGCAAAGGAAGACGGTCCAGCACGTGCAACAAATGCACGAACAAGATAAAAGGAGGCATGACTCATCTCTTATGGGAATTCCCCTACTATCAACAAATTCGGACCAAGTTCAAACCCATATATGCCCAGAACCTGGATGACTGGGTCCTAAACTTTGTGCTGGAAGCGAAGCTGGACGTATGTGTAGATTCTGTCCTCCCTCCTACTCTTTCCTAGTGCCACATGCCCAGACGAAGATGTCACTCGGCATATTCCCCTCACCTTCACCTTGTATTTGTGGCAATAAAAACGCCTTTTGAATCTCTGAATCCGTTACCCCGTCTTCTAGGTACATCTTCCCTGTGCTCTCAAGGCCTTTGCAGCCCTATAACAGGTGAACTAGGTCGACCAGATGTTGGCCCCTTGCAGTAGCAGCCTGTCGGTGGTGTGCGTGCCTTTCCCACGCTTGTCTTCTGTTCGGCGAAAAGGCGGTATTAGTTCTAATGCGCCTTAGGAGCACCCTCGTTCTCCGTTCAAAGCCTCGCGGCAGTGGGTCGGAGATGGGTGGAAGATGTTCCTTCAGCGTATTACGGGGCGAAAGTCAGATTTGTTTTTTTTTTAGCTTCGTCGGGGTCATAGTCGTCTTCGCCTTCGTCCTCTTCGGGTGTGGAAGATGCGTAGCCGTGATCGTGGAGGTGGCGGGGCGGCTTCTGCGTCTCGCGGAGTGTGGCTATTAGCGCGCGAGCTGCAGAGTAGGCCTGCTCATTACTAGAGCCACTCTATATGGCAGCGTAGCTGCCAGAGTAGCGCCTCGCCTTTCCCTGTGCCGCCTCTCACTGCGATTGGTCACACGCAGAACCATAGCAACGAGCCGAGCCGGCACCGTGCCCATAGCAACCGAGTGACTACTTGTCACTTCACCTCGCAAGAGCCGTGATGTCGCCGGTAACATGGCAGCGCCCAAAGCTGGTGGATACGAGTTTGTTCGGTGCGTGGTAGTCGTGATGTGCCGCAGCTTGCCTACAATCTCGGGCTTCTTCGTGCTCTCTGACGTAGGTATAATGTGAAGATCTGAAAGAAGGATACTTTATACCCTTTACGTGCAAGATCGCCCTGGATATTAGCACCTGTACGACAGCATCAGTCATATCACCGTAGCGGTGCTCAGATTCCCGGATGTGTTCGAGGATCGATAAGACTTTTAGCATGCAATTTTCGCATACTGTTAGCTTTGTTTCAACGCTGGGGTGTCTGAGAATCGATGCGAAATCTATGCGTCGCATGTTGGACCTTGGGGAAGTTGTGTCAGCCCCAGCTAACCGCATAATCACAGAAACGTTTAGCCAGGAAGCTCCTGCTATGTTTACGTTTTGTACTAATCAACGATTTAACAATATAGCTTTTAAGATAAAATTTTCGGATTTTTCTAGCTTTTTTTTAAGTTTGAATATCTGAAAATCGAAACGAAAGGTATATGTCGCGTGTAGGGCCTAGGGGAACTTGTTTCAGCTCTGGGTCACCGAATAATCACAGCAGCTTTTAGCGAGGAAGCTCCTGCGATCTTTAACTTTTTTATGAATCGACGATTTCATGAATTCGCAGTTCTGAAGATTTTGATATAACATACTCTCTTTGCCATAGCTTGCATTTGATCGCAGTGTTTTTCGGTTTGTCCTTTCAAGTGACCAGCTGGCGTTTGCTCAAGTCACGTATATGAAATGTCCTGCTATATAACTATGCATCAACACATTCTATTGAACTAAGATGCTCAGAGGTGTGTTCGTCTTTGTAATTAACAAGTTACAGACATAATTATTTCTTACGAGTGTAATATTTATTTTCTGTAGCTGGGCCCGTTTTGTGCTCCTTGGTGGTGCTCCTTAATGTCAGTGTGCTCTGACGTTATCATCTTGTGTGTATGGTTCTAACAATCCTCTTTGCAATGCCTACAAGGCAAAAATGACGTCAGCCAACCCCAACTCACGCATTAGACACGAAACTGCGTCACTCGGAGGTATGCGCTCGTCAACAGTCTGTTCGTCGACGAATATTTAAATTCGCGTTCGTAGCCAATGAGTGCCCTGACGGAAATTTTAAAATCACTTCCGAATGCCAAGTTCTATGGTGTGCTTAAAAAGCACGGTGGAAGCTTGGGGTCATCGCACCGGTACCCTAGCATGTTACGACCGCGTGATTTCACAGTTCGCTTTTGAGTTGAGGATTAGAGCTAAGCAAGAATAAGTTTTAAAAAAATCATTTCATGGCTCCTTTAACACGGATATGTGTACTGCACCAGATAAAAATATTAACTTTTTGTATGCCGGTAAACTTCAGGACGACCACTTGGCCTGTCGCCAAGAATACCTCAAATCCGGCGTCCGTCTCTTTTAATGGTGTTAACAATCTTCTGGAGACCACCATGCTGCCCTTTTTCGTTGAACCCCGTCGGCTGCTCATCGCCCAAACGCGGGTGTGACCATCGTCGACGTCGCTCCTCGCCGTTGCACTTCAAAAGCCTGCAGAGGCTTTTGAAGTGCAACGGCGAGTCCGGATATGGGGTGTTGAATCTGCTTTGCGGAAGACAACGCCTTTGCTATTTTCCATGCTTTAGAAAAGCTACCAGCCAATCCGAAGGAGGCGCAGAGTTGTCCCCATTGCTTTCGGTGAAGACGAATTGTATGTCGACGAAATTTGGCATCAATCTTGTGGTGAGTATTTCAATTTTGTTTATCTTTTGTTCTTCGTGCCTTTCATTGAGCTCTCCGGCGCGCGGCGCGGAGGTTCAAGTATACCAGGTCTGGCGCTGGCCTCAAGAGTGGCACCTTTATCGCCCTCGTCGAGAGACTAAGAGCATTGGCGATTGCTATGATTGGGTCCTTCAGAGGACCTGCTGCTAGGGCACTGTCAAGGTGCCGTCGGTAGATGTCCCAGTTTGTGACCCTGCATCGTCTGTACTTCAGTTTACTAGCGTTGGGAGAGACAATTTTGATAGGAATATGGTCACTGCCCCATGAGTCGGGTTGTGGACTCCAGTTTGCAGCTGCATCCGGTGGGGCAAAGGATAGATCAAGAACACTGTCGTTTACACCTCGGCGAACATATGTTTCTGTGCCGTCGTTTAATGCTTCTAGGTGAAGCGAAGACGTGACACACTTGAGCGATCTGCCTCTTGCAGTAGTTCGCCTGTCACCCCAGGCAGAGTTATGTGCGTTAAAATCACCGCAGAGCATCAAATGGCCAGAGAATTTAAGCGCTATATTATTTAAATCTCCCGCGTCCCAGCTGTTAGCACGCCCAGGAGCGACATATTCAGATATTATTTAGTCAAGAGCTCGCCTCGGACTTCAATCGTGGCAGCTGCGAATTCTGCTTTCTCTGTGGTGAACGATGAAAGATCAACCGGGTTGTGTGCTAGTCCTGCGGTCACAAGGAACGCTGCTCGAGAACGACCTCCCTTTCGCGCTGCGTACTGTGGTGAATGGCGTAAGGGAAAAACCTAAAGTCGCCCGGTCGCGTCATCGGTTCTTGGAGGGCCAGGACGTCAGCAGGAGAATGAATCAGGTGCTGTCGTAGGTGGGGAAGACGCCTTCGAAGGCCACGCGCGTTTCATTGGAGGATGGATGGACAGGTTAGGAGGGTATTTCTTCTTTGATGACGTGCAGCACGCACAGACACTGCCGGGGTCGCTCTGATCGAGTCTTGTGCATGAGAGGACGATGGCACTAACATCCATCAAAAAGTGGAAGCACAGCTTGTATCATGGTAGTTAGTGTCGTTGCCCTGGATGTTTTGAGGCTTCTAAGTAGGGTGAGAGTGATATTGACTGCTGCCTTGACTAAAGGAATCCATCCTGCAAAGTCCCCGGAACTTGACGGCTTCGCATCCGCCTCCCTTACTTGACGGCGCTGGCGCACAGTTGATAGCTGCAAATCAGACTTAGATGTCTCAGGGGGTGGTGCTTCCGACACAGCAGACATTTGTATACCCTGTGATGTTGATCCTTGTCGAACTCCTTGAGATTTTGGTGCCTTGGGCTTAGTTGCCTTGAGAACCGACGCATATGGTGTTGCCAAAGCTGTCGGCTTTTTCGAGTGTTCGTTCTTGTTCCCTGCAATGTCCTTGAAGCCAGAAGCAGCAGCCAGCTCTTTCGTGACACTGCTGTCAGCAGGAGTGAACTCAAATGCCGGAAAAAGTTCCTCGTGTTCTAAGGCTGATTTGGCAGCGTGGAAGTCCACCGAGTTTGCCTTCGAGTAGGTTTGAATCGTTTCAACCCCTCTTCCTTTCGGACAGGACGGTGCTGTGGCCTCGTGGTTTTGCCCACAGTTCACACATTTCGCCGACAATGACACGCATGTGCTGTCCGTTTGGTTGTGATGTTGTGCGCAGTGTCTACATGTTTTCGGTCGTTTGCAAGCCACCTGTTTGTGACCAAAACCAAAGCAATTAAAGCATTGGATTGGTCGGGCCTTGAACGGAGACACCGGGTGGCGCACATGCCCTAGCAGAACGTAGGATGGGGGTCGGTTTCTACGGAACGTTACTTTTACAGAGCTGGTGTTTCCGAGCCGTCGTGCGCTGCCAATCTCTTCATCCGCCCTCAAATCTGAAGTGATGTCTTCAATAGAAAGTTCCTTGTCCACGCTTTGAATCAGTCCGACAACAGTTGGTCCAGCCAAGGGAGAATAGGAAAGTACAGGAATGCTGCAGAGTGTTGTCATGCTCTGTAACTTCTTGGCAGCTTCTCCATTCAGCGCATCAACTGCAATGAGGTTTAGTCGATGGTTAAGCCGAACCTCGCGAACGCATTTGGGGAATTCTTTATCTAGTGCATTTGATATCTTCAGGCTACTAAGATCTGTAAGCACCGTTTCGGCTTTTCCAGAAGCGAATATTACCGTGAGCCCCTCTTTGACAGGCTTTGGCCGTATAATCGTGTTCGAGCTCGAAGCAGACAGGCTGTTTGTGAGTCGCGTTCTTTTTCTGGTTCGAACTTCGTGCCATATGCCTCCAGCTTCGTTTTCATGGTCGATGTCGTCAATTTCAGTTGAGGACGATGTCTTCGATAGATCAGAAGAACCAGGTTGCCCTTCTTCTGAGGGCGCTCCATCTGTCGCAAGCTGGGCAGGTGTTATGCTAAGCGCCATATTTTCGACGTCGGTGACTTTTCCTTGGGCCGATGTCATGCCGGGTCAAATCTATGGGGAGCAGCTATGAAAGGCTGCAATTCCTTCGAGGTGCGTCTGCTTCTATACGGCGTTTGGGACACCGATATATATATACCTGGTTCGCAAATATTTTACAGGTATCTGGAGACTACAAGCAAAAGAATTATCGAAATTACCGGGAGCGGAAGATTTGGCGTTCCTCATACAAAACACTTCGTCGTCTTTCTTCGCAAGTCCAAGGATCAAACAGAACATGAAAGTTTACCTGTTGCTATTCTGTCAAGCTCAGTCAGGTCTTAATTGCCTGTCAAGGCTGTACACTACGCTGTCGGACAACTCGTATTGCACATGTCGTTTTGGGGAGTGAAGATGAGCAAAAGGGACTTTTCGTAGGTCGCACGCTGTGGATTGAGGGACCTCCGGGCTCGTACTCAGCCCGCGCTCAGTGTGACCCGTACGAACTACCACTAGCAACGCAAAGCTCTTGCAAATATCCACCTTTTGGCGTACATGTGCTGCCACCTAGACACGCAACTGAATTTGAGACTAAGTGACTAGAAAACAACGTGCGCGCAAGGCCTCTCCCACCCGTTCGACACCCAAAATGTCAGCCACATCATGTTCACCCATTGAGCCGCTGTAACCTAGATACAGCTTCCCCAAACTCGCCTTTGTTGTGACGGTCTGGAGCTGAACTGGTTGGTTTGATATGCTTCCTTGAATACCAGCTGAACGTAGAGGAAAAGCGAAGGAGAGGAGAAAACAAAGACTCACACTGCTGGATTATCCGAGAGAAGAAGTTACTTCTACGGAAAGTGTCAAGGAAAAGGAAGTTGTTTCGTTAAAAGGAACTTGATAGTCCAGCAGTGTGAGTTTGTTTTTTCCTCTCCTTCGCTTTTCCTCTGCGGTCAGCTCGTATTCCAGGAAGCTCGCCTTTGTCCATATCGTGGATTATCTTCTGCCTCGAAGTCGACACCAAGAAACCATCTTCCCTCTCTGCTCGGCCAGATGGAAGAGAGGGAGGATACTAGAACCATTTACTCTCGAACCGATGTTTCTACAAAAGGTCCATTGTGTTGTGTTTATAAAAAAAAAAAATTATGAACACCTATTTGAATAAAAAATAAGAAAACACAAGACGAGGGAAATTAAGAAACAAAAAAAAAATGAAAAAACGTTTACAATAATCTGTAATGCCGAATTAGAGCGCGGCTCTTGAGGAGGAGAAGGGGAGGGTACGGAGGGGAAGGTATGCCTCTTCTCCCCTTCTCTCCTCTCCTGCTCTCCTCTCATTTAGCGGGAAATTTTCATTTCATTTCATTTATTTATCCTTAAGGGTCCGGGTGGGGTATTACATAAGGGGTGGAGTAGACGAGAACTAAAATACGCTTTGACACTTGAAAACGACAAAAATAGGAAAAGGAGAGAGTCAAAATAACAATAGTAAAAAAACACAAAGTACTTATATGGTTTAGTCGGGAATGGTTAGTGGTTGTGTAAAGAGACTTCCTGGCGAAACCTTATTGGGTCAGTAATGACTACAATGTCGTCGGGAAGGGAGTTCCAGATGGCTATTGCATGAGGGAAAAAGAAAGTGTTGAAGGCAAGCGTTTTGCCTGCAATACGCTTGATGCATTGACTGTGATTAAGGCATGATGATACTCGGTCTAGAGGAGCAAGAGGGGTGGTATGGGAGTATGGATAGTTATAGTAGAACTTATGCAATAAACATAACCGAGAGTTCAATCTTCGCCTGGACAGTAAGGGTAGTTCTAGAGTTTCTTTAAGTTGGGTTACACTGATGTCATGAGTATAAGCTGATGCGATGAATCGGGCTGCGCGGGTTTGTATGCGTTCCAGGTTATCAGAGAGGTAAGCTTGAGAAGGGTGCAGATGGATGACACATATTCAAGCTTTGGTCGAACAAATGTTATGAATGCAAGTTTCTTAAGGTGACTGGGCGCGGACTTTAAATTACGTTTCAGGTATCCAAGTCTGCGTGATGCCTCAGCTATAATATTATCGACATGTAGTACCCAAGAAAGCGTTGAGGTTAAATTTACTCCTAAGTACTTATAAGAAGATGAAGTATTAATTGGGGTGCCGCCGAGTGAATATAAATACGTATCAGTAAATTTTCTCCGGGTAAACGAATCTACTTTACACTTGTCCAGGGTGAGAGGCATAAGCCATTGTTCACACCAGGTATTAATTTGTGTTAGGTCGTCCTGCAATATGAGATGATCTGAATCATTTGTGAGTGGGCGATATATCACGCAATCATCGGTGAATAGCCTAATTTTCGAAAGGATATCATGAGGAAGGTCGTTTATGCATATTAAGAACAGTAGTGGGGAGAGTCCTGCACCCTGGGGAACTCCTGATGCTACTTTACCATGGGGTGATTTGTGATTATTAGCCAATGTGAACTGAACTCTTGAGGTGAGAAAATCCTGAATCCAAGCGATGATAGTCGAATCAATACCAAGAACTGAAAGCTTGGTGAGTAGATGACGATGCGGAACACGGTCGAAGGCCTTCGCGAAGTCGAGAAATATTACATCTGTTTGGTAATTATTATTCATGTTAACAAGTAGGTCATGAGCAAACTCTGCAAGTTGTGTCTCGCACGAGAGACCTTTACGGAAACCGTGCTGGTGTGGGTAGAAAAAAATAATCGAGTTAAGGTGACTTATTATGTTCGAGCTGATTATATGCTCTAATAGTTTAGAAGGGACGCTTGTTAAAGAAATGGGGCGATAATTAGATATAGGTGATCGATCACCACTTTTATGGACGGGGAGGATTTTTCCAATTTTCCAGACTTTTGGGCTTTGGCGATCTGAGAGTGATTGGGAGAAAATGAGTGATAGATACTCACTTGAAACAATATTGGTGCTTTTAAGGACTTTGGTGCTGATGTTATCCATGCCAGCGGATGATGATAGTTTTAGTTTGTCAATTAAGGCACTTATTCCAGCAGATGAAATGACAATAGGTGGCATGATGGCACTAGACAATGAGCGGGGAAATGCTACTTCGCCGAGGCCTCCGTCCGTGAAGACAGAAATGAGGAAGTCGTTTAAGGCTGTCGCGCTTTCGTTCTCAGCGATGGGATCTTTATTGCTGTCTGTCAGCGACAGAGATTGGGAGTGATATTTGGGTGACAGGAGTTGCCAGAATCGGGTTGGGTGAGAACGAAGAATGGAAGGCATGTCGGAAGATAAAACCTTTTCCTTAGCCCGTTTAATATATATATATATATTTTTTTTTTTTGCATATTCCTTTGCAAGTTGACTGTGTGTGTTCCAGTCTTGAACGTGACCAGTGCGCTTAGCTTTGCGATACATACGTTTCTTTTTGTTTCGTAGTATTTTTAGTGTCCTATCAAACCAGGGGTGGTTCCCATCGGATTTAATAAGGACTGTTGGTATAAAAATGTTGATGAGACTGTTTATTTTATTTCGAAAAAGGTTCCAGTTTTCTTCAACAGATCTCGAATAAAAGTTCCTGCTGAAGTTCGTGTAAAAAGTTTGTAGTTCATTATTGATGGATTCAAAATCTCCTTTATTGTAATCTTTAATGAATTTTTGAGTTGGCATTTTTCGAATAATAGGTAATGACATAGTCATGCTTAAGAGTTGATGGTCGCTTAATCCTGGTGAATTAATAATGTTTTGAATATACTCGGGAGTAGTGGGAAAGACGAGGTCAAGCGTATTTTCGAGTCTTGTTGGACAACTAACTACTTGAGCGAGGGTGAAGTCGAGCGTGAGATCAAGAAATTTTTTTTATTCATTTATGGCACTTTTGTTCGTCACCGTGAGTGAGGACCAGTTGATGCTTGGAAAGTTAAAATCACCAAATAGAAAAATGACTGCTCTGGGGTGACTGGTTTGAAGCTCGTGAAGAGCATCCCGCATCTTATCAACAAAAGTATTATCGCTCTCGGGCGCCCTGTAACATACTCCGATTATAATGTTTGAGTGGGGGGAGCTGATGCGAACCCAGGTTAGCTCCAGATTGTTGTTCCGACTGATACAAAGCGATGAGATGTTGTTTTTTATGGCAATGAAGACGCTGCCTCCCCTTCTTGAGCAACGATCATGACGATATACATTATAGTTCATGTGAGGAGGGAATATTTCAGTATCATGCACGTCATTCGTTCACCAAGTTTCTGTTAGAATGATAATGTCGGCTGTGCTATCATCAATAATACTATGTAGGTCATCTAGTTTGGACATGACACTGCGTATGTTAGTAAAGATTACAGAAAGTTGTAGAAACTTTTCAGGTTTATTTACAGGAACTATAGGGCTTGTAACAGTCAAGCAATGGCCTAGTTAGCTGCGAGTTTCAATGACTTTTCCTGATTTGGCATCGTACACATAGCAGAGATTACCTACAAAACGTTTATCGAGCCGTAGTTTAAACGAAACGAACATTTCTGAGGTTTGATGAATTCGAGCAGTTTGTTGCGGGCTAATCGCGTTGCTGGTGCAAAGTCTTCGCGGATTGCAAAGTCTGTTCCTTTCAGTTTTCGTCCGCATGCTAAGATGGATTCCTTGTCCTTGAATTGATTTAGTTTAATTATGATTGGGCGATTTTTATTTGCAGTGAACTTCCCTATGCGGTGTGCTCGTTCGATGTTGTTTGGGTCAAGATTGAAATCTAAATATTGCGCACAAAAAGCAATCAGTGTTTCTTCCGATTGCTGCCAAGATTCAGACTGCGAGTCAGCAATTCCTAGGAACAGAAGATTATTCCTACGCAGTCTGTTATTTAAGTCCTCGTTAGCCGCTTGGAGGACGGCAATATCCTCCGAGATTGCGTGAGTGTTAACTATTGGTTCTGTGCCCCCTGAATCTGCTGAGGTGTTTTCCAGCACCGTAAATTTTTGCTTAAGTTCCTCCGTTGTTTTATGTGCAGAGTTGTTTTCCAGCACCGCAACTCTTTGCTTAAGTTCCTGTACGGTTTTATCTGTAGTCTCTTGTCGCTCTTTCACTGTCTTAATTTCTGCAAGTAGGGCTGCTTGTCCCTGCTCGATCCTTTGTACAATGGCTTGAACAGTTTCTTCTATTTCTGTGGGACCAGGGTTCGTTTCTATGTCACCGGACAGTAACAAGACCATGTGCGATAAAAGGACGTTGGCATACGAATTTAGGCACAAACACAAAAAACTACACCATCTCAAGTCGTGGGGGCACGACATCGCAAGTAAACAATAATCACTACTACTATAATCTTTAGCACAGTCGAGGTAACTAACCTGTAGTAGAAGTAGAGGTGAGTGCATTGCGTCGTTGGCGATGTCCTGCCCCGACGAGTGGGCGTATACTGGTCGTTTATATAGCGCGCACAGTGTGTTCCCGCCGAAAAGCGTCGACGATCCAGGTTGCCATCCGTGTTGGAAGGGTGGCTCCACTTTTGGCCAAGTTTGTGATGGAGCAGGCGGCCGGGCTTGTTGGTTCCCGTGCAGATCTTGTGGTGTCCATCGTTGGCATGCACGACCGTAGTCAGCGGGCTCAGTGGGGCTGCCGGCGAGCGACAGCACCTGTAGTAGAAGTAGAGGTGAGTGCATTGCGTCGTTGGCGATGTCGTGGCCCGACGAGTGGGCGTATACTGGTCGTTTATATAGCACGCACAGTGTGTTGCCGCCGAAAAGCGTTGACGATCCAGGTTGCCATCCGTGTTGGAAGGGTGGCTCCACTTTTGGCCAAGTTTGTGATGGAGCAGGCGGCCGGACTTGTTGGTTCCCGTGCAGATCATGCGGTGTCCATCGTTGGCATGCACGACCGTAGTCAGTGGGCTCAGTGGGGCTGCCGGTGAGCGACAGCACCTGTAGTAGAAGTAGAGGTGAGTGCATTGCGTCGTTGGCGATGTCGTGGCCCGACGAGTGGGTGTATACTGGTCGTTTATATAGCACGCACAGTGTGTTGCCGCCGAAAAGCGTTGACGATTCAGGTTGCCATCCGTGTTGGAAGGGTGGCTCCCCTTTTGGCCAAGTTTGTGATGGAGCAGGCGGCCGGGCTTGTTGGTTCCTGTGCAGATCTTGCGGTGTCCATCGTTGGCATGCACGACCGTAGTCAGTGGGCTCAGTGGGGCTGCCGGTGAGCGACAGCACCTGTAGTAGAAGTAGAGGTGAGTGCATTGTGTCGTTGGCGATGTCGTGGCCCGACGAGTGGGCGTATACTGGTCGTTTATATAGCACGCACAGTGTGCTGCCGCCGAAAAGCGTCGACGATCCAGGTTGCCATCCGTGTTGGAAGGGTGGCTCCACTTTTGGCCAACTTTGTATGGAGCAGGCGGCCGGGCTTGTTGGCTCCCGTGCAGATCTTGCGGTGTCCATCGTTGGCATGCGCGACCGTAGTCAGTGGGCTCAGTGGGGTTGCCGGCGAGCGACAGCACCTGTTGTAGAAGTAGAGGTGAGTGCATTGCGTCGTTGGCGATGTCGTGCCCCGACGAGTGGGCGTATACTGGTCGTTTATATAGCACGCACAGTGTGTTGCCGCCGAAAAGCGTCGACGATCCAGGTTGCCATCCGTGTTGGAAGGGTGGCTCCACTTTTGGCCAACTTTGTATGGAGCAGGCGGCCGGGCTTGTTGGCTCCCGTGCAGATCTTGCGGTGTCCATCGTTGGCATGCGCGACCGTAGTCAGTGGGCTCAGTGGGGTTGCCGGCGAGCGACAGCACCTGTTGTAGAAGTAGAGGTGAGTGCATTGCGTCGTTGGCGATGTCGTGCCCCGACGAGTGGGCGTATACTGGTCGTTTATATAGCACGCACAGTGTGTTGCCGCCGAAAAGCGTCGACGATCCAGGTTGCCATCCGTGTTGGAAGGGTGGCTCCACTTTTGGCCAACTTTGTATGGAGCAGGCGGCCGGGCTTGTTGGCTCCCGTGCAGATCTTGCGGTGTCCATCGTTGGCATGCGCGACCGTAGTCAGTGGGCTCAGTGGGGCTGCCGGTGAGCGACAGCACCTGTAGTAGAAGTAGAGGTGAGTGCATTGTGTCGTTGGCGATGTCGTGGCCCGACGAGTGGGCGTATACTGGTCGTTTATATAGCACGCACAGTGTGCTGCCGCCGAAAAGCGTCGACGATCCAGGTTGCCATCCGTGTTGGAAGGGTGGCTCCACTTTTGGCCAACTTTGTATGGAGCAGGCGGCCGGGCTTGTTGGCTCCCGTGCAGATCTTGCGGTGTCCATCGTTGGCATGCGCGACCGTAGTCAGTGGGCTCAGTGGGGTTGCCGGCGAGCGACAGCACCTGTTGTAGAAGTAGAGGTGAGTGCATTGCGTCGTTGGCGATGTCGTGCCCCGACGAGTGGGCGTATACTGGTCGTTTATATAGCACGCACAGTGTGTTGCCGCCGAAAAGCGTCGACGATCCAGGTTGCCATCCGTGTTGGAAGGGTGGCTCCACTTTTGGCCAACTTTGTATGGAGCAGGCGGCCGGGCTTGTTGGCTCCCGTGCAGATCTTGCGGTGTCCATCGTTGGCATGCGCGACCGTAGTCAGTGGGCTCAGTGGGGTTGCCGGCGAGCGACAGCACCTGTTGTAGAAGTAGAGGTGAGTGCATTGCGTCGTAGGCGATGTCCTGCCCCCTAATGTTCCGACTAAATTTAGCGGGAAAACTCTTCCGCTAAAATTGGCGGGGAAATTTTTCCGCTAAATTTTGCGTGGAAATTTTCTCGGTAAATTAAGCGGAAAAAATTTCCCGCTATATTTAGCGGGAATATTTACCCGCTAATTTTGGCGGGGAAATTTCCCCGCTAAATCTAGCGGAACATTTCCCCTCTAAATTTAGAGGGGAAATATTCCCCCTAAATTTAGGCGCCATGTGACGTCACGAGGGCGACGTTACACGTGACGTCACTTGTGACCATCTTGACGTCACACGAGACGTCCCATAATGCAACGTCCCATAATGCAACGCGCAGTTTCGCCGACGGCGACGCCGCTAAAATCAAAAACGGGCGCCTAAGAGCTGCGCTTTAAAAGAAAAAATATTCACACATCGAAAAACCCGAGTTCACTGCTTCTTCGATTGTCAATCCAGGGTCCTCGGCATGCACTTGCAGCTATAGGATGATAAGTACCCAGTTCGGTAGAGCAGCCATCCGTTTCGAAACCGGCGGTGCTGGTAATCGAACTTCGTATCTAACATTTTGTCCACGTGCAGTCGATGTTGCCAAACGCATGCGGCCGATACATCTGCATGCAGGGTCGGAAACTGACACTGTCGAGGCTGGTGTACCAGAAAAGCAACTAGGCATGACTGCGTAGCTTTTTGCGATATTTTAATACTTCCAACAGCGACATAGCCTACAGAGAACAAGTTGCATCAAAACATCGTTTGGATTGAATTTTCACTCGATGTTCAGTGCACGGAATGCAAACGATCGCTCAGGTATAGGCAGTCTATTGCATAAGATGCAGACTTGGGAATATTGCGTGATGGGTCAACAAATCCTTGCAAGATTAGTTAGCATTTGCAGCGAGTAGACGGTGCATGTTTAAATCAACGCCGTTGCTTGTGCCTTTAGAGCGGTAAATGCTAGCGAGCGCTTGCGCGCGCGAGCAAACATCAACAAAATAGCGCTCCAAAACCGGTAAAAATCCACACCACAGGTATTCCGCATTAGAACACACTCACAAAAATGAACGCGCGTTAACTTTTTCTCAGGAAGGATTCAATCACAGTAGTCTTCGGGAGGCGAATAATAACGCCATAAAACCGTCTGGTCATAATAATGTAGTGTACAATAAGATACTCAACGCGGCATTTTATTTGCGACAGGTCATGCTCTATGTGATGGTTCAATTTTCTGCTGACAGGTTTTTGCGGACCCATCATTGGCCGTTATTGGTCTACATAATTCCCGCGAGCTACTCGCGAGAAAAGTAGGCCAAGGTCAAAGAAAAAGCGAACGGACTCTCCGGGATATTCAAGTTTTCTCTGCACCGCGATCCCCATCTTTAAATAGTTAGACCAATGAGAAGGGGTGAGCTGTTACTTGACAACGGTTATTCGTTGTCGGTGGCAAGAGGGGTGCACGCCCTTTGCAACGTACTTTTTTGCGTTCTTACTCCACCCGCTTTGCATCCGGACTACACGCCCACTGGGCCGCGATATCGCTTGCCCCTCTGATTAGCTAAACTGATTAAAACGGAGACGGACGTCAGAACGCCTAGCTTTGATTGGAATGATTAGTGGGGAGACCTAGGGTGCCTTCATGTGCGCTTAATGATTGCTTCATCGGAATAACGGTTGTCGGACACCCGAGTCGTCCCGAGGCGGCTGGTTGAGGCCACTTCAGCCCCCTGGAGGCGATCTGGCGGCCATTTGGAGATAACGCTTGAGCTGGCAATCGCCTCTGTTTGTCAGCACTCGGTAGCGCGGAAGCGCCCTAAAACTCGTAAACGGCTCACTTTGGTCGCGTGCATTAGCAGCGCTCGTTGGAAGTTTCTGTGCACATTCGAAACATGGGTGCGTCTATCTGGCACTTGTCTAAGGTCAGCAAGTAGCTTTCGCATACAGTGTCTCTGGCACGGTGCGTTTAGAAAGGATATGCAACGGCTTGAATGCGATGTCCTCGCACAAGTCCGGTGGTCATTCCCTCTTGTTCTTGCCAAAAAAATATGCTGCCAAAGGTACTCGCTCGACAGCAAAGCCACCGGAACGGTCCTCGATGTAACGTCATTGCGAGTCATGCATTGATGCAGTCGTTTAGCAAAATTCCGTTGTTCCGCCGTAAGCGCGAGGTTGTGTTTATTGTCAGGTATGTGTTCGGGATCTTATGCCTTTGAGCGTGTACACGTAGTCAAAACAGCGGGCTTGCGATGGAGGCACAACGACTAAAGTTTCCTTTCTGTTTCCGATCCTTTGGGCGACTACGTGCATTGACTTCTTGTTCGGAAAAAAGCGCGATTTCTATAGGAACTGCGAGCACCGCGGATGTGTAGGAACCTCCTTTCGCAAGATCGATGTTCCTGCGCATCTCCCGTTCTGCAACAAGCACTTCGGAGTGACATCAACAACGTGACTTAATGCGCGCCTTTTATCGTCTCTCATTTTCCTTCCACTTTCGAATACGTGGCGTTCCTCGACGCTTCCCGAGTTCTGAATTTCGAAAAGTTTATTTAACGTTGTTGTTGTTTTTGGTGTTGTTGTTTTTAAGAAAGCGGGAGGTTATTGCCGTATCATTTTGTTCTGTCAGCTTTCGGATGGGAAGGTAACTTAATTCTGATAGCAGATGATAAGTCGTGACTGTCTTGTACATTTTTTTATAAGTTTTCAACGATTTACAGTTCTATAGCCTCGCTTACTGGGAAGTTTAAAAAAAATATATCCTCTACGATCAACTTATGGTGCTACATCACAAAAAGCGTGTAAATGAATGGGTTTCTATTTTTTTTTTTTTTTTCAACTCCAACTACGTTTGCTGCATGTTAAGTGAAAACGGTACGGAGCACATTTTGAGCGCCCGTCAGCCTAACTGCTAGAAAAGTTAAGCCCGGAGTATAGGTAGATTGACACGGAACCTTGCGAAAAATCTTTGTGTTGCCATTACGCACCTAGAACCGCATCACATATCTGCCAACGTATGTGTTTTCTGATCACTAATCCTGGCCGCGTACGACAGACAGCGTCCTTGTACTTAATTTCACCGGTAGTTTCAATCACTATTGAAACTTCAGGTTTCGAAGCGTACCCTCTAAAAACGGTCTGTTTCCGCGAGAACACGGGCCACGAATATACATTCTTAAGCAACGCGCTCGTTTTCATGACTTCCAAAGTTCTGCGCAAAGCTATTATGATAGAGTAAACCGTACGCAAACCCGAGCTGAACCAAAGCAGAACTGAGTGCATTGTTCCCAGGCAATCGAGGAGCCGCACAGACCACTTTGAAAATGTCCATGCATGTACTTTCCAGCAGAGCACTCGAAGAGCCAGCAAACTGCAACCGATGGGAAGAGCAAGGAAAACCAAGATAACGCAGCCTATAAATTAAACGTTAAATAAAAAACCTATAAATGAAGTATGAAATGTGAGACTGATATAAATAAGCATGTGAAACATCATGTGGCAGACCTTATTTGTCGGAACTATTTTGACTTCATCTGCGAATAGCATTCCTGCTGCTCTACTGGAAAGTAGAGATGCGGCAACTTTTAGAATGCATGCACTGTCATTTACTATGATTACAACTAGTAAATCACCACAGCAGGTTCACACTTGGATGTCCAAATGGGCCAGACCAGCGTTCCTATATAGCCGCTTGTTGTTCAGGATGTCTTTCGATGTTTAATGTACTTCCCGCAGACATTCACAGAAACATCACCGAGGGCCTCGTACCATCGTGAGGGGAGCTTGTCATCATAGTTTGCAAACCGGAACCAACTACGCTGCTCGCAACGTTGTCGCATTGTTGAGGAAGCGCTCATTAATAATCACATTGAGCGGCGACATCCCCGAAGCGTCTCAGGATCATCAAGTGGTCTTTGGCTACCCACGTGAGCGGTAAAACGTTGGTGAACTGCCGCCCAAATGGGACGTTGATATCGACAACTGCGTCCCATCTGAAGAAATCACCAAAGTATAGCCAAAGCTGGCAGAGAGAACTTGAAAGGGAATCTCCTAAAAACATTCGAGTGGCAGCCGAACATCCGCCGAAGGACTTGGCATAACTTCTTTGGAAGTTCGCGCTCAGCGAAACGTCGGCTGCCGCTCCTGGACCTTTCAAGAGGTTCCCTTTTATATGTGGGCCTCAGGGAAAACATATAGAAAAACAAAGCTTGTTGATGACCCAGATCACTATTCACCCCCGTAGAACTCGTTGTTGGCTGGTGTCAGTGACAGTGTAAAATGGTCATCAAGTAGTTGTAGATCCCTCTGCGAGCGGATGTTCGCCTAGTGTTTGCCAACTTCTAGAGGCGTCATAGGATGCGGCACCGATCCGTCCTCGCAGGGTCGCCGACACCCCGAGCTCCTGGACCTCCGCGGTCGTCGAGGGCGCGGACAATCTCCCGGAAGAGCATGGTCACGTGCCAGTTGTACTTTGCCGAACACTGCACGTAGCCGCAGCGCCAGTGCTTCTTGACGAGGCCCGCCACCTCGCGGTGTTCTCGGGGCTCACCCAGGTCGTGCTTGTTTCCCACCACGATGACCGGCACCCCCTGCATGTTCCTGGACTCGAACATCTGATCCCTCATGCTCTTCACGTACTGGAACGTCTCCGGGGCGTTCAGGTCGAACACGAGCACGTAGGCGGACGCGCTGCGGAGGCCGTAGTAGCGGAAGTCGGACCACTCGTAGAAGGAGTTGACGGGGAAGTAGGGCACCACGGGCAGGTCGGTCACCTGGAGCTCGTACAAGCGGCCGTTCACCACCACCGATGGGTGAAAGATGCGTCGCGTCTCGGTCGGCGAATACGCCTCCGAGAACTCGCTCCAGACGAACTGGTGGATGAGGGACGTCTTGCCCACGGCGGGCGCGCCCAGGACCACCACCTTGACCAGGTTCATCCGGGCACCGGCCGCCTGGGGCTCTGCCTGCGCTCAAGCCTACGTATAAGCACAAGCGCGAGAAATGAAAACCAATTGCCGTCTGCTGAGTGCTTGAAACCACTGAAAGGCCAAGAGTGGTTGCCAATGCTTCACTAAATTTGAAAGAGCACAGAAAAGCATGTTTATGCATCTCTAGATCTGCAAAGGTGCGCGACATATAAGGCCCCAGCAATCGAGGGAAATATATCTCTCTAATCAGTTTCTTCAATAAGAAGGGTGACTGGTATCGCGCCTCAATAATGATGCAGTCTCATACCGCTCTTTCACGGGCATTTAAAAGGACTTCAAACCGAAGGCCTTTATCAGCCCCAATCCCGAGTTCGCACGTGCCCTCGGCGTGAACTAGTATGCGCATTTCATAAAGGCCTTCGGTATTGAGGCCTTCCATACGGCCGTGAAACACGGGTATACTAGCGGCAGAAAGCCATCCACCTCTTGGGCACTGAGCCCACGTGCTCATTAGAGCATAACACCGCGTTAGCACTTCTCCTTAGTCGAGCTGTTAAAAAGAATTGTTAATGTTCCCAGTGCGTAGCGGTGCAGTATGCAGTCGGGAACTTCCAAGAGTACAAGAAAGCCAATTTTAAAAATACACACCATAAAAAAACAGATGCCCCGCTGTAGAAGCTAGCGAAGCTGACATATCACACTTCAGAATAGGCACCTGGCGGGTCGTTATATTGTTGCTAACGAGGACTACGGCCGGATCGCACTGATACCGGCGTGTCCACTCGATTCGTCTCTGCAGTAATGACGTCAAAATTACAGGAGTTGTAGAAATTATTCTAAAAAAAAACTGCGTGTACGACCACGCGACGTGATCGGCGATACTGAGCCGTGATTAACAGAAAATTCCGGTGATGTTGCGTCGCGTGGCGTGTCACGCAAAGCACAACCGATTGCACACAGAACAGTTATCACCAAAGAGGTACTCGAGGACGCGCCACACAAATTGCTCGATCCCATAAGCGTGTGCATTCTTCGCTCAGTAACGTACTCTTCTGCGTGCCGCATCATGTTCGCACACAGCGGGATCTTGACGTCGCATGCGTTCCATCCTAACACCCAGGCTGGAACCGTCGACGCCTACACATCGACGACGTTTTCTCTCAATGGCACGTTTACGCCGTCGAGCAGCCGTTGCTTGCTCCGGCGTATGCTGGAGTCGCCCCATTATTGCGCACAAAGGCTTAGAACGCCGAGGAAACGGGCGACCGAAGGCGAGTTGCGTGATCACATGACACCCAGCGTAACCCAACTGTAATCACCCTTTCCCGGCGCCAAAGGCACCTGCGATAAACACGACACTCGCCCAATACAACAAGCCCCGTATACAGCTGACGCTGTAAATTCACTTGAAACGTTTTTTGACTTGGTGTTCGGCATTCCATGAAGCACAAAAGTGAAACCTAGATAAAAGCGTGGCGGCGAAACTCGACACTGATTGGTTTTTAGGAAAGGGAATGTTTCGTCGCAAACGGGTGTGTTTGAAGGATGCTCGAGGAAGGGCGCACAAGTGTCGGCCGTAAAGGAGGAGCCGGACGGCCGTCCACGACTGATGACAACATTGAGTGTGCACGTGAACTGACTTTGTGGAAGAAACGACCGTGTGGCAAATCGTTTTTAAACCAAGCAAGGCTCCTCCTACGCAATAATTTGTCTATGACAAACTTGAGTTTTGAAATGTTTGTGCGAGATAAGTGCTGAAACGTTTGTGGGAATGATTTTTTTATCACCATCGTACATAGCGTTAAGAATATTTCACTCTTAAAGGGGCACTCAAGTGGTTTCAGAGATTGTCTATTTATAATCAGAACTCGATCTACGGGCCGTAAGCATCATAAAAGACCCAAAATTACACTGGACGGCTGATTTCTCTATTTAAAATGAAAGACGTTTAGAGATCACTGTAATGCGAGACTAGAGCGCAGCTTTTCAGGAGGAAGAGGGGAGGGTACGGAGGGGAGGGTATTCCCCTCCTCCTTCTCTTTTCCTCCTCCTCTCCTCCTCCCGCTGAATTCGTTCATGGGTGACGTGACACTAAGCATGTGACGTCATTTTCCCCGCTAAATTTAGCGAGGAAACTGAATTAGTGTTGAGGCCACTTGACGTCAATTTCCGCACTAAATTTAGCGGGGAACTTAACCCGCTAAATTTAGCGGGGAAATTGCCGCCACGTGACCTCAACACCAATTCAGTTTTCCCGCTGAATTTAACGGAGCGATTACGCCGACGGCTACGTCGCGAAACGCACCAACGGGTGCCTAAGAGCTGCGCTTTAAAATATAATCAAAAATGGTGACACTCGTTTCTTTCTGCGCCTTGGAGCAGACACCAGGGGGCACCGTCGGACGACGCTTACAAACGGTAATTACTGTACTACGTCTCCTACCCACCCAAAGATTTGACTTTTTCTAAAAACGTAATGCACAACGCGCCTAATGAGAACAATATTATTAACGTTATGCGTCTACACGCAATTAACTATTTACATTGGTCAAATTGTATGGAGGTAATGGAGACCCACGAGTTAATGCCGCCGCCTTCAAAAGAAAATAGTGCCCGTGTATTTTTTTCGCTGCGAGTTGACTCGAACATCTGGCCATCTAGAGCTTGTCATTGTTACTGATTAATGCCCAACAGACAATATGCCATCGATAACAAGCTTCTACAAAAAGCACTTGAGTGGCCCTTTAATATAGTTTCGCGTAATTAACTTTCTAACTAGTGAGCATAAGCAAATTGAACATAGTTACAGTTGCGCACACAGGGACAAGGACAAAGAAGAGGAACACTGTTCTCCGTCCTTGTCCCTGTGTGTGCAACTGTAACTATGTTCAATGACTACCAACTCGCCCAACTGTCTACTCTACTAAAGCATAAGCAAATTCATTGAAACTATATGTTTATTTTTCGTTAACCAAAAAGTTAATTGGGGAAGCCTAGCTAAGAAGTTAAATGTCTTAAATGAAATCTACCTCACGAAGTTGGACAATTGATAGCAAAGCATAAAGCCTGAATTGTTTTTATCTTCGATGAGCAGTTGTTGGACTGTTTGGCCGGTGTCCATAAAAAAACACTCGGTTTCTATCGCTCTAATTCCATGCTTTAGAGCGGTTTTGTCTTAGAGCGACTCACCTTTACTCGCTGCTAAGACAGGGTCACGAAATACACCGCTCCCTGGGAAGAGCGGGCGCCTCTCCTCGATCCAGTCCACAGCGCGCTTTCTCGACACAACTGCGCACCGTCATGTTAGCAGTCCGGGCGGGTTGGTTGAGATTCCCCCGGCCTCCACCGCGGGAACTGGAAAAAAGAAAGCTATTAAAGACGCGCGTGACCAAAAGCCTCACTCCGGTCGGCAGTCGCGATTGACCACATATGTGTATACTGATAATGCCTGCCCAATCGCCGGCTCACGGCGAAGCAAATCCGGGTCGTGACGTCACGAAACGAAACCATAAGTGGGAAGGGAACTCCCGATACATATCCACGCTAATATTTATCTTAGTTAAAACCACCAGTGGAGTCTAGAGCCACACGCCGTTTACAAACAAGCCCGCGTTTTCAAGCACCGCACTGCGCACATGCCAAGTTCGGGAGAAGCGTCTCCGCAGTGCCGACAGCCACCGCAGTGGCATGTCGTCAGAGAGCTGAGTTGGTGTTGGTTGCTGTATACTCCTTTCCCTTGTAGTCGTCGCCATCTTGAATGTGACCACCATCTCGAGCATCTACAAAAGCCCGCCCAATCCGCCTTCCAGTCGGGGCACGAATACCGCTGGAACTGTCATAGTTCATCTACTGCAGGTACTCCTGGCCGCTAACCTTGGGGTCGCCCTACCCGCCTGTCGGTCAGGTCTGCCCCTCTTCGACTGCCTCGGAGACACGCCTGCCTGGACCCTTTCGTCGCTGGACGAGTGGCTTTTGAAGCCGCCACTTCGAGCCGGCCAAACTTTCACCCCGCTGAACCTGTCATTCAGCCGTCTCGACGTTCGGCACCCAGGGGCATCATGTGACCCACATCGCGAGCATCTACAAAAGCCCGCTCTACCCGCCTTCGAGTAGGGGCACGACATTACCACTGGAATGTCGGAAAAGTACAGGGTGACCCAAACAAAAAAACACTTTTTTTATTGCAAAAATAAACTCGGCATCGCCGAACGCTCATTCTCCGCCCAGGGGTAGCGCTAGAGGGCACAACCAGATGCCAAAGTTTCAGCCCGAGCCGATACCTTATTCGAAAGTTATAAGTGATTTTCTAAAAAATTCAATGGGAAAATGGCGGCCGACGGAGTTTTCGGATACATGAGGCTCTATGGCACAACAAACCGAAAACGGAAATAAACGGGCTCCAGTTTCCTATTGAAATTTTCAGAAAATCACTTATAACTTTCGAATAAGGTATAGGATCGGGCTGAAACTTTGGCATCTGGTTGTGACCTCTAGCGCTACCTTTGGGCAGAGAATGAGGTTCGGCGATGCCTAGATTATTTTATCGGTAAAATAAACCCTGTAAATATCTTTTTGTGACACCCTGTACCCTACTTACCTTACACAGTACACTACGTCATTTAGATGGGAACGAAAGCAGTTCTGTATTTGAGGAAAAGCACCTAATTATAAAACTACCTTCACTCCTCAACATCATCTTCGAAATATCCTTCCCGCACTTGCTTAGGAAGATATTAACAAGACCTGTTAAACGCTAAAACCGATTCAACCTTTTTAACATACATGCCTCCATCGAAGGACCAGAAAAGTATTACTCAAATACAAACATAGCAATTCAAGGAAGCCTTCGACAGTCGTACCGCATGAGTTTCCGGATATTTCGGAGAGGTTGTTGAGGAGTGAAGGTAGTTTTAACATTTTCAGGTACGTATATGATTTTCTTATCTTCGGACGCTTTTTTGATCACTCTACTAGCGATGTCATGGGAGTGCTGAATGTGTTTCGTTCTTGTTCCTTTGACGTGACGCTTACGCTTGAATTTCCGAAGGAGGGAACCCTTCAGTTTCTTGACCTGAGGTTAAGCTTTTTACCGGAGCACATCTGCTGGATGTAGGCACCCAGATCTAGAAAAGGCATTCTTTCTTACGACTCCTGTCATTCAAAGCTGGTCAACAGGGGAATCGCTAGCACTTGGCCTCTCTCATGAAATATTGTCAACATTCTGCGCAAGAAAGCTTTGAAAAACAGGTTGACCGCCTGCAGAGGGGGGGGGGGGGGGAGGGGGCTTCCAGTGAGTTCATTGGCAGAAGTGGCGGGAAGTTTGATTAAGATGTTTAAAGGCGCTGAAGCCAAGCCGCGAAAACAGGAGTCTAAGACCGGTAGTTATTCCTTACATGCATTCCGTTGCGCATAATCTGAAGGAAGTGGCACAGCGGTACAATGTTCCGATAGTGTTTTCTGCACCTAAAAGGTGGGGCGGTTATGCAGAAAAATCAACAACCCACGCCCGATCGCAGATCCGTGTGATACTAGGCACAGAAATAAGTGCATACGTGGAATGTACGACTGGCGTAGTTTGTGAAATTCCGCTGAAGTGTGGGTCGAGTGATGTGGGGCAATCTGGCAGATGCGTGAATGACCCCGTGCGAGAGCACGCTGCGTCAACAAGGACGACACCGTCCGGGCATCTTGCGGTTCACTGCAGCAGATGCTTTTGCGCGCCGGCATTCCACAACACTAAGATCCTAGTCAAATATAAAAACAAACTGTCGAGGGAAATACGCGAGGCTTTTGAGATTAAAAGTAGGAGTGATTGCAATAGCGAAACTTCTTTAGCCGTTTCACGAATAAATATGAGTTTTTTTGTGTGTGTGTGTGTTTTTTTTAAAGGGGCTGGGCTAGGATGAGTGACGATTAGTATGCCTGTCGGGTATACATATGTGCGCACTTTTCAAAAACTTTAGTTGAGAGTGTGCTCTGTCTTGTTGTCGTTCTGTCTGTCAGTGTAGTTTTCGGCGCTTTTCCACCATCAGAAAGAGACGTCCCGACTGGGTCGCTCAACTCGTCAAACACAAAGATTCTTTGTGTTATGACATAGTGGAGGGAGGAGCCGAAAGATTTGCGCGAAGTTTTCTTTTCTCACAAAGCCGCAGATCCGTGTACCTTCGTGATGTTTTTCATTGAAAGGGCGAAAAATTCCTAGCCCTCCCTAAACGCCGAACAAGAGCAGCACGAGACAGCGCGCGGAGACGACCGTGGTTCATACGTGTGACGTCCCGACAAAGATTATCTGCTGCGACCGACATGTTTGATGGTCTCAAAAAAACACGATGGAGGCTCGGGTAATTGCGTTCTAAAATCAACACCGTCGAAGTTGATAGTCTGATATCGTGCTTATTTCCGCCGATAATGCAGAATTTACTGAAAAGCCTTCCTGTCGTTCCCTTTATTTCTCTCGGAGTGTAGCCTGACGTGGCTAGGTCAGAACCAGCCGAGTAGCGTTGTCCACTTTCGGACGGATTTCGCCTTCCGGGTAGTTGTTCTCCCATCGGCGGGATAAAACCATTTTATGGTAGGCTTTCTAAAATTAGCCAAACTGGGATTAATTCTGCGTTCACCAACGGAAATAAAAGTACTGTCAGGTTGTCAATATTCACGGTGATGTTTTCAGAACGCGATGACACCAAGATTTCATTGTACACAATTAAGCTTGTCGCCATCCATTCAAACACGCACCATCGAATTTGTCGTTTACGACTGAAAATCCTGACCCCAACGTCAAAGTTAAGAACTATCAAAGGACGTCACTAAACGCGCCTGCCCACTTCCCTGGCACGAGCTCTCGTGCCTGGGCACGAAAGACTCGTGCCTGGTTTATGGAACGTGACTTAATGGAACGAGAACCGTTTTAATTCCAAAACCTCCAGAACCATTATTTTGACATTTGCACGCTGTGCTGTTCCTCGTCGTCTCTCAGTTAGAACGCCTTTAATGGGGTATCCACACGAAGGAGAAATCCGTCACTTTCCTCCGCGGATCGCGCATCACGTGAGACATACGTCATCCCTTTTTGACGCCTCGCGGCGCCGTTCTCCTCAGGGGCGGAGGCGCGGAGGCTTCGTTCTGTCAGCACGAAAGCTCCGCAGGTGGGCGGCGGAGCCGAGGACGGAGTTTCCCGGGTTGTTGACGTCACGACATCCGTCCGCGGAGTGGGGTATTCATACGAGGGAGAAATCCCGGGGATTTCTCCCCGGCACGCGCATCCCACGACGAAAATGTTAGGCTTTGCGATGTGCAAAAGCCTCGCGTTTTCACCTCGTGATGCGCGCGTGCCGGGGAGAAATCCCCGGGATTTCTCCCTCGTGTGAATACCCCTTGTATCCACACGAAGGAGAACTCCGCGGACGGATGTCGTGACGCCAACACCCCGGTAAACTCCGTCCCCGGCTCCGCCGCGTGCACCTGCGGAGCTTTCGTGCTGACAGCACGAAGCCTCCGCGCCTCCGGCACGGAGGAGAACGGGAGAACGGCGCCGCGAGGCGTCAAAAAGGGATGACGTATGTCTCACGTGATGCGCGCTCCGCGGAGGAAAGGAGCGGATTTCTCCTTCGTGTGGATACCCCATAAGCAGGGGTGTCGAAATAGGAGGACGGGGAGGTGGGCGATTCACCCACCCACCCCTTTCCAGTGGCGTCAAAAGATGCGGCTAGGGGCCTCAAGGTGTAAGGGGGAAGGCGATCACCCCAGCCCCGGACCATAGCCCCCTTTATACACGTTTGCAAGTAGGGCCTCAGGGCCACCTTGCTCAGTTCGAGTGCGCTTGGCCGCGTTAACTCAGATTACGAAGCCTTGCTGAGCCGTCGAATTCCGATTATGGCCGCGCTCAAGCGCACCCCAATGAGCAAGATGGCGGCGCCCTGAGGCCCTCCTTGCAAACGTGTCTAGTGCCCTGACATTTCAGAGTTTTAATAAAAACATTCGGGGGAAGGGATACCCCCCTTTTCACTGCCATCATCCCCCCCTCTCTCTCCCTCTTTCCCAAACAATTTCTACGGCACTTCCTGATTTTTATTTTGTGTGTGTGTGTGTGTGTTAATCGTATATTTTCTTTTTCTTTTTTTTTATTCTTCGGTTGTTGTTTTGTTTTGCCATCCGCCGTCGTTTCCTCATCTCACAGACATAACCACGTCTCTACACACACCGCATGTCGGTGACGCGTTGTCGGCTCCACAGCATCACAAAGTTCAATCTTCGCGTAGATTCCGAAGCGAATATTTTGGCTTCAAATAACTCCTTCGCAAAGTTGTGAAACGTAAAAGCTTGGTTTGCTGGGCAAGTTGGTAGTGGACATTCATATTAAAAATAGCGCAAAAGAGACGGGAACAAAAGACGAAGAAGCACACAGGACAAACGCTAGCGTTTGTCCTGTGTGCTTCTTCGTCTTTTGTCAAAAGATGAAGAAGCACGCAGGACAAACGCTAGCGTTTGTCCTGTGTGCTTCTTCGTCTTTTGTTCCCGTCTCTTTTGCGCTATTTTTAATATGATTGTGAAACGTCACTTTGTCGTCACCAATAACTTGCACAAACGACGATCTTGAACCGAGAAAGTTCAGGTATTCACAGCTTACCTAGGGACAATCTAGACAGCATTGACTTTAACGCGTCGTAGGGATGTAGAAACCCGCGGGCACGACGTCATCAGTGCAGCCATTCGATGGATGGATGGATGGATGGATGGATGGACGGTAATGTCTATACCCTTTGTAACGGGCGGCAGCTTGCGCCACCTACCCTAAGATTTCGTCATCCCTTCTTTTTTTTTTAATTTGTGTGAATTTTGGTATAACATACCCCCCCCCTCTTTTAAATTGAATTTTTTGCTTATTTTTATCCGTGTTTTTTTTTTATCCTTCGCTAGATCTCTTCCACTAATCTTCCAATCTAGTTACCGCAATTCTTTCCCTATTCATTCGTCCATCCATGTCCGGAAAACCCAGTGCCCCCTCCAAATCCATAGTCATCTCCCCCCAAGAGGGTGGGACGAAGCCCCTGTGCACCTTAAAATTACATGTTCTAAAGTTTCCCTTTCGCGGTTGCATACGTCGCACAGAGTGTCTACTTCCTGGAATTTACGTTTTCGTTCGTAGCACCCCCGTTCTAGCTTCAAACAACAAAGAGCTCCCCACTGAATTGCTTACTGAATTACCATACAGCTGTTCCTTCTTTATTTCTTGTTTTTGTGCCCTGTATATTGCTAAAGCTGATTTCCCCTGCATTCTCTCTTCCCACTATTTTCTCTCAGTTTCCTTTACTCCCTTTTCTGCTGATATGCTCTGATGGACTGGCCCCACGGTGTTGCTCGCGCGCGCTCTGATGACGCTCGCTACTACTTTGTGTTTCTCAATTTCGCTGGAATTTGAGCGCCAAGAGAGCTTGGATGATTGACATCTCGTCTCATGTGACGCCATCATAGTGAGGGTTCAATCAGCACGCTTTGCGAATTTCGGCCCCAACTTTTTGTTTGACGAGTTTAGCGACCCTGGTGTGAGTTCAGGGAAATATAACTGACAAGCTTGCAATTGCACGCGCAGGCAACATGAGCGACCCGCGCTTCGCGGCTCACAGATCCAAGTATGACGACACGACTGGTCGGAGGTTTTTCGTGTTTTCTCCCGCTTCGTTACATCTTCGGACAGAAGAAACGTGATATTCAGATTGACGGGATAAAAGCACGTAAAAATTCACCTCTATCTTGTTTTTGTTTTTCAATAAGTGTTTCAGATTTTTTTTAAAGCTTCCAAAAAGAAGTACTTTTACCTAAATTTAACTAACATTCTTCGTTTTAACCGCACTAAGTTTGGAAAACGATAACTCCCAAACCCAGTACTAAAATGATCAAGTTATTAGACGATGATGGTGCCGTTGTACCGGATGAACTTGTTCCAGCAATAATGAATAATTCCTTTTCCCCTGTTTTCAGAACTGAGTCATAGCATCATATTCCTTTCCTCCCTCCCCTTCCGTTTTCCCGCATGTCACCGATCCCTGTCACTGCAGCTGGCGGTGCCAAACTCACCGATAGCCTGAACGTATTTTCTGGCCCGGGTCCTATTTGCGCAAAAATACTAAAGAAGAGAAAAGACATCTCCAGCTGTTTTCTTTTTTTTTTTCATTTAATCTTTAACCCGTCAATGTCTGAAGGTTGCGTCCCAATGGATTGGAAGATAGGCTGCGTCATTCCTGTCTATAAAAGTGGGATCGATCTAACCCCGGTAATTATCGTCCAATATCGCTCACACGTATAACATCTAAAGTTTTGGAGAACATCATCATTTCTAAGTTCATAAATTGCTTAACCTGTCACAACTTTTTTCTAGCAATATCAGCATGAATATCGTCAAGGTTATTCCGCGACACCCAACTATTTAAATGTTCGCACCACCATGCACACTAACCTTGATTCACCGTCCCAAACGGATTCCATTTTCCTAGATTTTTATAAAGCGCTCGACCGTATTCCTCACCTCTGCGTCCTCCCTAAGCTGTCCCAAATAGATTTTGATTTCTAACCTTTTCTTGGATTTGCTGCTTCCTTTTACCGAGAGTTCAATACACAATCATAAACACATTAGAATCTAACCTCACCAATGTCTTCTCGGGTGTCCCACAAGGCAGTGCCCTGGGTCCCCTCCTGTTTTTGATTATCATTGACGATCTTCCGGATTCGATCTCCTCTAACATACGTATCTCGGCCGGTGATTGTGTAGTTTGTATTCCCAAATGAAGTGCACTAGCGATCATCTCATTATTCCGAATGGTCTTAAAAGTGTAACTAAATGGTGTGCTGAATGGCTAATGTTACTAAACCATTCAAAGTGTATGTTTCTTCGTTTCCCTCGTAAACATTCCCCGTCCCTCTCGTAAACTTTCCCAGACCCTTTTCCAAACTTCTCTAGCACAGTAACCATCGAGCGTGTACAATCGTGTAAATTCCTCGGTGTACATTTTTCTCCTCATACGTCTTGGACTAACCACATTCGTAATTGATCGGCCGAAGCTCATAAAATTCTCGGTTCTATCCGACGCTGCCTGCACTCCGCTCCCCCATTCTCTCCGGCAGCTGGCCTACGAAACCTTTGTACGTCTGAAAGCGGAGCACGCAGCTGCCGTCTGGTCTCCTCATCAAATTTACCCAGCTAACACATTAGAATCTATTCAAAATCAAGCTGCCCGTTTCATCCTATCTACGGCCGTACCGCCAGTGTGTCAGCAATGAAAGCCTGTCTCGCCCTCCCCACTTTCAATACTCACCGCAGACTATCACACATATCCGGAACCTTTTTTATTACCCCTTTCAACTCGGGCAATATCGTTCATCTTGACGTATTTTTAACTTTCTTGGTGTACTGGTTCGACCTTCACTTTTAACAACTAATTTCTTCCCCTTGCCATGATAGAATAGAACGATCTACCGGACCGCATAGTTCGCGTCAGTGACACAGATCTTGTTAGAAATGCAGTGCCATCCGTAATCAATATGTATCTAAGGCCATTTTTGTGCGGCCAGAAATGTTTATTCTATTTTTGCCCTCTTTTTTTTCTTTTTGTAAAATGTTTCATATGTGTTGTTGTTTATTTCTGTATTTTACTCCCCTTCCCTCCTTTTGTAATGCCCTTTGGGGCTTTTAAGGGTAAATAAATGGGTGAATCAATTATTAATGTCTTGCTTCTTTTCGTTCCCCATACCGATTACTATGTGACTGAGTACGACGGTACAGGGAAGAGCTAATATAGACCTTTCCCGTTTACCCCTGGTATTCCGTTCTAGTGGTGAAAGAAAGAAGCATGCTCGGCAGATTTACTCCTGAAATTCTCAAACCACAGCGTTTTAGATTTTTTTTTTTTTCATTACGTGCAAGTGTTGTAATGCACTTCAGCGTGTGTGCTATTTTTTACTCTTTCCTTTCATGGCTCGCCCATTTTGATCTTTGCTAGCATTGTCCCGGGCGCACAGTAATCACTGCACGTGCTGCCGGTTGCATGCTCCCGATTAGCAGTCAGATCGCTCCGGCGAAATTCTCCGTAAGAGCGGAAACACCAGACGCTGTTTCAAGGTAGGCTAATCTACCGTTGTTGGGACCTCCAGACAAAAAAAAAACAAAAACAAATTGGTTGGACGTTTGTTTCTGTAGTTCCCCTGTTACTTATCCCTATCTCTCTTTCTCTTTCCAGGTTTTTTTCTCCTTGTTTCTCTTTCTCCTTCAGTATTCTTTTTTGTTTTTGCATATGTCGGTACATTTGATCAACCTATCGCTACGTGGTACAGATACAGCAAGTTCTCCGAATTTCCTAATTCCTTCGATTGACACTGACTCCTTACGCTTCATAAGCCATTCTGTCCCTCCTTTCGTCACAGTAGTTGCGCTGACACTCGTATCCAGCAGGAGTCCGAATCCTCGCTGCGAGGTAAGGGGGGCGAAATGTGTCGTTCTATAGGTAACAAGAAGCTAGCCGACGGCTCCGACCATTTGGAATGTCGATAGTTGACCGCACCTGTACCCGTTGTGGCATGTGATAAACTCCGATCAATGCTCTTATTTGAAGCGGCCGAAATCACGCCACATGTATTCACTGGACGCCATATTGTGTTGTTCTCGAAACGCAGGTTGAGTATAGCAAAGCGGAACATCATGCTAGGAGTGGGGGGATCGGTGGCCGAGTGGGCTAAAGCGCACACCCAGCTCGACGCGCGTGGAGCGAAAGCTCGCGCTGCAGAACCCAGGGATCCTGTGTTCGAGCCCCACCCCTGCCCGTTTCGATCTGGATGAGCATCGTACCGGCGTGCGGTCGTGTATCACTACTGCGTGGTGCACGTTAAAGACCCCAGGCTACCGGTTGTACCGCACTGGCTAAATTGCTCATCTACAGCTGGGAGACTCGTCGCAACTTTAATGGCAGACCAACTACACGCTGTATAAACATCCCCACAACCCAAATGCTAGGAGTGCACCAACTCGGATCGTAAACGTTGGCTCCGAAGACCAAACCCCGGGACTTGCCACAACCGAACAAAAAGGCCCGTCAGTCCACGTTTTCACGGAGAAGAATATCCAGTCAATGAAAATCCCGAAAGAAGGCTTTGCTCCAAAACAAAGTCTGCGCAGGAACAACGAACGTCACGTTTGGATTTATTTGAGCGTCGCGTCATTTGTTGAACGTGATACGTATCCCCAGTGGATGTGTGTAGGCGTTGTAAAATCCGCAGTGGATTTTTCGAGCATAGATGCAAGTCTAGAGTGGCAGTGATGCAAAGAGCCAAGTGAGCTTTCTTCGAACACGCGTGGTGTCCTTTCTATTTTGTCCTGGTTTTACAGCGACAGCCGTTCGCGGCCCGTTCCCCGATTTCGTGACGGCGTGAGCGTAAACACCGCCAGTTTCCCCGCTAAATTTAGCGGAAAAAAATGACGTCACGTGACCTATTCACCAGTCCAGTTTCCCCGCTAAATTTGGCGGGAGAACTGATGTCACGTGACCTGACGTCACGGGACAAATTCAGGTTCCCCGCTAAATTTAGCGAAGAAATTGACGTCACGTGAGCTATGTACCAATTAAGTTTCTCCACTACATTAGGCGTTTAAAGCACACCATGCCTTTAAAAACATTTTTTCATCAACAACGTATCGACGCTAGATGAACGCAACGTCATTTCAATCTCAGATCACCGTATGACGCACTAATGCCGCACTCTCAATCCATCGTCATCGTCCTATTGTCCAATAAGTAGCGCAGCTGTCGCTGTCTAAACGTATCCCGTCGCGTAATCGTCGCACAATTCTTTTTTGTCTCCCGATCCCGGCAGTCGTCTATCGCAACGACTGCCATCCCCATCCGAATCTTCCGCCCTTCTTAGTGTCTTTAACTACGCGCCTCGAACCAGTCGCCTAAACAATCGCGATGCCCGACGAAAACAAAAAAAAAAAAAAAAATGCATCGCAAAGGCGCGACTGGCCGAAAGAATCTCAGCCTCTCGTAAAAACGGAACCAACCAAAACAAAAATGCTGGACCCTTTTCTTGGGACTTTATGGGTGGATGGTTACGACGCCGTCTCCGTCGTCAAATTCGCCGGACCCTTTTAAACAACTCCTAGACGACGCGCCGCGTCTCGTCGACGAGCTCTCGTTTATTTCTTATCTCTCGTCGTCCTGCCGCCGCGCGTGTAAAACCCTCGCGAGGATTAGGAGTCTGAGAGCCGCCTGCCCCCTCCTCGACCTCCCGGCGCTGTCGTCCCCTCTGACGCTGCCAAAGAAGACGCTGTCTCCGAGCTCATCGCTCGGCTTAAGCGAAAAGATAGAAAGAAGAAAGAAAAAGGCAGATGGACAACGACATTGGGGGAGATGGCCGACA